>NW_006399804.1:4688333-4692271 GCF_000299155.1 Elephantulus edwardii
GAAGGGTGCAACAATGAATGAATGGAATTCCAAAATCACTGTAGATGTTCATTGAAATGAAAAATAAATAAATTAAAATATTAAAAAAATTCTATCATTCTATATCCAGCCTCATTTCTGTCACCAATCTCCTATTTTCCAAATACTTGTCCTTCTTCTGTGATCCCAACATTTGCATTTCAGTCACTAATTATTATTTATGAACTTTGGTTGTATGTTTTACCAATTGCAGAGTGCAAAATCTGGTAGAAATCTACTTCCTCCATTTTTCCTTTAGTTCTTGGTACTTATACTTGAATGATAATTCTGTTAAAAGCATTATGTATGCATATGCATATGGATAGTATCCTGTCACCCACAACATTTTTCTTCAGGACAAATGAAGAAATGGTCTCTTTGACTATGAATGCAGGCTCATTTTTCCTCAATTTGTCATTCCTTGCATAATATATCTTACGATTCAAAGTGGTCCATGCCTATCCTTAGCTCACTAATGCCTAGCATGTCAATATTTATGCATTCCACTTCATTTTAAATAATGTCCAATATTACTACATGCATATTTCATACATTCTACATTCCAATTAATAGTGAAATTTGTAACTATTCATCCTCAATTTTGTGTTTCCCAAATATCAGGGATCAGCATCCACTGCAATATCTAATAGTCTAAATGTGCTCCATTGTTCATAGAACTTTACAAGACCCGTAATTTCAGAAGTGGGTGGCCTATCTTTCTTCCTGGTCTGTTTTAATTTGGTAGCTTCACTTTGGTACAGTATCTGACAGACAAGCACTGTACCCAAAAGAGCAGATGGTAGACAAGCAAACATTTATGTATCTAAGCTAGTAAGAACAACAACATGTAAAGACATTTCCACAACACAAAAACTGACAGATAAATGAGACTCTTAAGAGCAAACTATAATAAGGATAAGCAAATATACATATATAATGATGTGAGTGGCAGGAATTCCCATGTCAAGGCAGTGACACAAAGTCTAGAAGAGCTGAAGGTTGTCTGGCTTTGATTGGGGCCGTTGGTATTGGTCTTTCAGACACCCTCCTCCAAACGCCCCCTTGCCTGTGAGGGCCCACAAGGCAAGGGCTATAAATAACCACTAACATGATGGCTCTGGTGAGCTATTAGTAAGAAGCTGTGCTGTTTACTCACCATTGCAAGAACATAGAAATAGCCCAAATGTCCAAACAAATGGATTCCGAAATTATGGTACATTCACACAATGGAATACTATGCAGCACACAGGAGTAATGATTTTGTAAATTATTACCTAACTTGGGAAGGACTGGAGAGCATTATGCTGAGTGAACTAACTCAATCCCACAAGGATAAATATCATATAAAACCATTATTGTAGAACGAATATAAAAGTCCAAGAGGGGTGGTAGAGTTTGGAGCAGAGAGATGTGGATGTGCAGGGGGATTAATCATGAGGTTGTACAATTTGATGGGGGGGGGGTGAGGCAAATTGAAGGAATTTATTCTTGAAAACAATGTATTTTAATTTTGTAAATAAATTAGTAGAAAATGAAGGAAAAAAGAAAAAGAAGCTGTGCTGCAATTCCAAAGGCACAGGGCTTAAAGTCTACCAGCTGCTCGGCGGGAGAAGGATAGGCACATTCCTCTCATTTGACTAAATGCCAAAACCCACCAGAGGATCAGCTATGGGTTTATTTCAGCTTGATGGTACACAACAACAACAATAATATGATGACTCTGGTTTCTGTGATTTCTATTTCTTATCTAAATGCTCCCTGTGAAGCTGGTATTCTGGACCTCCCAGTCTTGCTTCTGAGCTTGCATCTGGGTGCTGAATATCATGGTGTCTACCTTCCTTTCATTTCAGAGGCAACATTGATCATTAAAAGCTTAGGCTCTGGAGCCACCTGGAGTGAAAATAGTTATGCCACTTACTGACTTGTGATCTAGACCTTCTCTTCCACATTTTCTTTCAATCTAGAAATTGGTAAAAGGATCTATTTTATAGGACTTCTGAGAGACTTAAAGTGGACATGAAATATAAAACATTTAGAAAAACACTTTTTTCTCCTCTTTTCCCCTTTGGGATCCTTAATTTGGCTATTCCTCCAAATACACAGATGAAACTGACCTCCTCACTCCTCTTGGCTATTTCACTCCTTCGGCACACGTTATTTACTATATTGTATTGTTTGTTATCTTTTTATGTGTACCCATGTTATCTTCAATATCAGATTAGAAATTCTCCAACGGGCTGAGAGCTTGTCTTTTTTACTTCTTTGTTTCCTGGCATGTTGCAATATAATACAATGCCTTCTACATGGTAAATGCTTAGTCTACATTTGCTTTTTAATGATATGGCATAGCGATATGCTTCACTGTATCATGCTCAATGTCTGAAAAATAGATGTTTCATTTATTTTATCTTCTCTTTAAGTTGTATCTAGTATCTCATTTGGTCAGAAGCAGAAATTTTCTGCTTTCATTTTCCAATAGCTCATAGCATTTAAAAATAACTAATGAAAGAGCAGTAAGATAACATTTCTTCTCAGATGATCATCTCAATATATTTCAACTTATATCTTTTTATTGAAAGTAGGAATAACAAAGGCAAATCATATGTCTCAGATAAAATACCCAGTTAAATATTAATGCCAGATGAATATTTTTTCAGTGTAAGCACATCAAATGCAATATTTGTTGTTTATCTGATACTCAAATTTAATTAGGTATATTGTATTTTTATTTACTAAATCTGACAACTCTACCAAGAAGGTTGTAAGTTTCAACAGAACTAGGAACAAACATGAGTATGTTGAAGTGAGACTATTTCTATGTGCTTAAAACAAAATGTTTCCATGTCAAAAGAATATAGTCTGAGACATCATTATAAAACTAATGTTGACAACAACTATGATCTTACATCAATGAAAAATTGAATGAAGAGTTGTTGTTGTTGTTGTTGTTACATGCCATTGATTTGCTTGTGATTCATAATGACCCTATCTACACTATCTCTGAAACTTGACCTATTCTGAGCCAATCTCATTGTCTTGACAGACCTCATCTCATTTCTCCAATCATGGAGTCAGTTTATCTTATTCTGATCTTCACCTCCTTCCTTGTCCCTCCACTCTTGTGAGCATGATGTCCTTTTCCATGGATTGGTCCCTCCTGACCCCATGCCCAAATTTCACAAAAACAAATATTTCTGGGTGATGCTGCATAGCAGGAAGTGGTGGCACTGTGTCCATAGTCATTGAGAAGAACACCACTGTTTTGCTACACCACATGGAACCCTTAACCTCAAGCAGAAGGAAACAGGAAATCTGAAACCTCTCCAGTGAGGCAGAGAAGCCAGTTCTGGAAGGGAAAAACCAAGACTTTCTGGTTTCCCATTCAGGTACTTTGGGGGGATCACTACTGTTGGGCTCTTGCCCCTGCAGGTCTAGGGCCCAGGAGGGAGCACAAATATACAGGTCCTTCACAAAATATTGTCATACTCTTAATGACTATGTAGTTACAACAACATAAAATCTACTAAGAAATGACTCACATAATGTTAAGAAAGCAGCAGTTTGCCTCAGTTATCAAGAAAAAAAGAAAAGAACTCTTTTCCTAAAAAATCAGACCCAATCAATACCAAAGACAGAGAAAACCAGAAGAAGTATATTGATGTGGAGTTGTTTGAACAGCTACAGAAGATGAAAATGATGGAAGAAACAATTAAGAGACAACAGTCCAGAGAAATATATTGATGAGGAGCAACCTGAAAAATTATGGAAGAAAATACAAAAGATGGAAAAAATAATTGATAGTGTAGATAAAGAAGATGACACAACCCTGCTTGCTGAAACTGAGGAGGACCTCATGCACTTGCTGTGAAAGGTCAAGGACTGCAGCCTTCAGTATGGACTAAGGCTCAATGTCAAGAAGA
>NW_006399804.1:4692871-4695337 GCF_000299155.1 Elephantulus edwardii
CATAACAACAACAACAGATAAAGAAGTACACAAACTTAAAAAATCATCAAAAGAGAGTGCACAGCCAACACAGTACTAGAAGTAAGAGAAAAGCAGAAATGCAATACAGAATATTAAGATCTAAATGGCACAAGTGTCCAACACACTCTTAGGACCAAAAATAGAAAGAAAAGAGATGAAACAGAGAATCAGTGAATTGAAAGACAAGAGTTTCACTGGAAAATATTAGGTCACAAATCAGAGAATAGATGTAAAGGAAATGAAGAAAACATTAGGATCATGTGGGATGACATAAAATGGAATAATATAGATATAAGTGGAATTCCAGAACAAGGGAGTGAAAAGGAAATAGATGAGAAAATTGTGAAAGAAGTACTAGAAAAAAACTTCCCAGGTATTTTGAAGAACAGGGAAATCCACATTCAAGAAGCACAATGAACACCAAATAGATTAGACCCAAAAAGAAAAACATCAAGACATATTACAGTCAAATTCTCCAAATTAAAAGATAAGAATAGAATTCTTAAAGCAGCACAAGATAAACAAAGTCACCTACAAAGAGGAAACATTTACATTAAGTTCTGATTTCTCAGCAGAAACCACGAAAGTTAGAAGACAATGGTACGGCATATAAGAAAATTGAAAGAAAACAATTGCCAACTGAGGATCCAAGAACCAGCCAAGCTCTCCTTCAAATAGGAAAGAAAAATTATATCCTTTGTAGAAAAGAAGGAACTTAAGGAATTTGTGAGAACAAGACCAAAACTACAAGTAATTTTAAGTGAACTCCTTCACACAGAGACACCAAAGGAAAGTGCGTGGACCATAGGAACCAGAAACAATAGAAAAAGTAATATGGCAAAATGGGAAAAGTAAAACCTGGCCTGACAATAATCATACTTAATGTGAATGCACTAAATGTACAAATTAAGAGAAAAAGAGTAGTGGAATGGATAAAAAAACAAAGCCCATCAATATATTGTCTATAAGAAACCGGGTGGCTCCTTGGAGGCAAGTATTCTGAGGCTCCGTCTAACATACTTTGGACATGTTGTGAGGAGAGACCGGTCTTTAGAGAGGGATATCATGCTTGGGAGGGTGGAAGGACAGCGCAGGAGAGGAAGGCCCTCTATGAGGTGGATTGATTCAGTGACTGGGATAATTGGGATGGGAGTGTCAGAGACAGTGCGATTGGCACAGGACAGAGCAGAGTTTAGGGCTGTTGTACATAGGGTCGCTATGAGTCGCAAGTGACTCGAAGGCACATAACAACAACAACAAGAGACACATTTAAAAAAAAAGAAGGAAAAAAGAGACTAAAAATAAAAAATAAAAAAGTATTCCAAGCAAATTACAAGCTCAAAAAAGCAGGAGTGGCAATACTAATATCTGATAAAATAGATTTTAGAATGAAAAGCACCATAAAAGATAAGGAAGGGTATTATATACTGGTTAAGGCACAGTAGATCAAGAAGACATAATCTTGGTCAAAATTTACACGCAAAATTATAGACCAACAAAATACATAAAACAACAGTTAACAGAATTGAAGACAGAAATAGACAGCACCACAATAGTGGTAGGAGATTTCAATACACCACTATCACTAAAGGATAGGTCAACCCAAAAGAAACTCAACAAAGATGCAGAACACCTAAATTATACAATCAGTGAACTAGACATTGTGGATGTAATCTGAGCACCCACTAAAACTCATTTATTTCTCAATTGCACATGATACATTCTCCAGAATTGATCACATATTAGGGCACAAAACAAGCCTCAACAAATTAAAAAACACTGAAACAATACAAAATATCTTCTCAGATCACAATGCCTTAACCCTAGAAATAAACACAGGAGGGTAAAACTTACAAATCCAGCCATGTAGAAGCTAAATAACTCCCTGCTAGAAAATTATTGGGTGATATAAGAAATAAAGAATGAGATTTTAAAAATATTCCTTGAAACAAATGGCAATGAAAACACAGCATACCAAAACCTCTGTGATACAGCTAAAGCAGTCCTCAGGGGACAGTTCATAGCAATAGGTACACACATTAAAAAAGGAAGAAAGAAGAAAATCAATGATCTAACTCAATACCTTCTTTTTGTTATGTGCCATCGAGTTGTTTGTGACTCATAGCGACCCTATACACAAGAGCCCGAAGCCCTGCTCTATCCTGTGCCAATCGCATTGCCTCTGAAACACCCATCCCGATTACCCCAGTTACTGAATCAATCCACCTCATAGAAGGTCTTCCCCTCCTGCACTGTCCCTCCACTCTACTCAGCATGATTTCCCTCTCCAAGGACCTGTCTCTCCTTTCAACATGTCCAAAGTACATCAGACAAAACCCTAGACTCTTTGCCTCCAAGGAGTAGCCTGGTTTAACCCTCTCTAGGATGAATCTGTTTGTTTTCTTGGCAGTCCAGGGTATATTCAATACTCTTCTCCAGCACCAC
>NW_006399804.1:4696985-4699736 GCF_000299155.1 Elephantulus edwardii
TATTAGCACAATTAAATGATCTGGGATTCCCATTCTTCTCAGAGTCAGCCACAGTTTCTTATGATTCGCATTAGCATGATTAAATGTTCTGGGATTCCCATTCTTCTCAGAGTCAGCCACAGTTTGTTATGGTTCACACAGTCAAACACCTTTGTTGCATAATTAATGTAACACAGATAGACATTCTTCTGGTATTCCCTGCTTTCAGCTAAGATCCATCTAACATCAGCTACAATATCCCTAATACCACGACCCCTTCAAAATCCATCCTGGACTTCTGGCAGTTCTCTGCTGATGTGCTGATCCAGTCATTTTTGGATAATGTTCAGTAGAATCTTGCTTGCATGTGAAATCAATGATATTGTTCTGTAGTTTCCACACTCAGTTGGGTCACCCTTTTTTGGAATGGGAACAAGTATAGATCTCTTCCAGTCAGTTGGCCAAGTAATTTTTCTCCAGATTTCTATTTTGACGAAAAATAGAAAAAGAGTAACAATCTTATTCTACAGCCTCTAGAGGAAAAGAAATTATAAGGACTATCAATTCTTTCATCCATCTTTTGCATTTTCTTCCACAGAGAATGAGAACTCAGCCTGAAATTGAGACTTGTATACCAATGTTCATAGCAGCATTATCTAGCATCGCAGAAACACGGAAACAGTCCAAATGGCCAACCACAATAGAATGGATTGAGAAATTATAGTACATTCACCGAATGGAATAAATACTATGCAGCACAGCAGGAGCAATGATTTTGTAAAGTACTACCTAACTTGGGGGGACTGGAGAGCATTATGCTAAGTGAACTAATTCAGTACAAGAAAAACAATTACTGTACAAGACCGTTATTGTAGAACATGTATGAGGATCCAAGGTGGGGAGGATGGGTGGAGTAAGAGTGGGGGTGGAGCTTAATTATAGCATTGCACAATTTGATGAGTGGTGGGAGGATTGGAGAAAGAACTGATAGTATAAAGAGGTTGTTACATGCTGTTGAGTCACCTGTGACTCATTGTGACTCTATGTAGAACAGTCCTAAACCCTGTTCTAGTCTGCACCAATCTCATTGTCTCTAACACACCTACCCCCATTACCCCAGTCACGGAATCAATACATCTCATCAATATTAAGAATGGCTTTAAGAATATTAAGATCAAAATGGCAGAAATGGCCAACACACTAGTAAGGGAAAAAATGTAAAACTGAAGGGAGGAAACAAAAGAATTAGTGAGCTGTAAGACAAGTTCCTTATTGGAAACTTACAAGAAGAGAAAACAGAAATAAGATGTAAAGAAAATGAAGAAAACATTAGAATGTGGGATGGTATCAAAAGAAACGACATACATGTGATTGGAATTCCAGAACATGGGAGTGTTAGGGAAATCAATGAGAAAATTGTGGAAGAAGTACTAGAAGAAAACTTTTCAGGTATTTTGAAGAAGAGGAAATTGACATAATCACTTTTGAATAACATTTTGCACTCTTGTGTAGCATTAAGCATACATTTCCTTTAAAATTAAGCCATTTTATTATCAGGTATTTACTCAATAAAATCGAAACTTAAATTCAGTTTCAAAACACCAAAACAAACACCTTGTGCATACATGTTTATAATGCCCTTTTGCATATATGCCAAAATCTGAAATTATCCCAACTAATTCTCAGCCCTTCTAATCTGTTTGCCAGACAGCTGTCCTCCAAATTTGCTGGCATAGACTAGTGAGTGCATCCAAGTCTGCATCTTTTGATTCAGACAAGTCAACTGGTCTCCCATCAATTTCTGGAGCCTTAGTTTTTGCCAGTGCCTTCTATGCAGCTTCTACTTCCACTTTCCTTATCATTGGCTCCTGTTCATATGGTACTTCCTGAAATTTTTAGTGCCAATCAGTTCTTTTTTGTTTTTCCACCAGAAAGGTGGAAATGACATGACATGTGGTCCTGCAGGACCTGCTATATCCCTTAGTACAAAAGATGCCTCTCCTCTTTAATTGTACCAGCCATCCACACCTGACTACATGTGCACAGGGCAGCAGGAATCCAGGACCATGCCACATCAAGTCTTCAAATGGCCCTGGTGTTGTTTCCATCAAGATGTCTGTGACTCATAGTGATCCTATGTGTATTAACTCTGAACTCTGCCCTCTCTTGAGCAAATTTCATCATCTCTGCCAGACCTAATCCCATTTCTCCAGTCACTGAGTCACTCTATCTCACCATTCCCAAAATCAGCTTGTACAACTCCATCAGGACCAGCAAGTCCAGGTGACACTATCAGGCTCTCCTCTGTTCACTCTGATGTCCTGATTTGCTCCTGACACTGCTGCTGTTATGACAGAAGGTGTGGTCATAGAAAATTGGTACCATATGTTCATCTTTGAATTTTCCCTTGGCTGCTAGGGCAGATCTCTGATGGTCATGCTCAGTCATGGTTGTCATTGTTTGAGGGATAGCTCTGCACAATTGGCTGTTGAAGCCATATTATCTGTCCTTGCCTCTTAGCACTTACAGGTCAGTCTTTAGGGGAATCTCAGAGGCCCTTTCCTGACCAAGCTCCGTAGTTAACATCAACTCCCTCCATCAGGGAGAAAGTCTGGGTAACTTAAACAACAGTGAATAAATGCTGCCGTGGATGTGCTCACCAAGCTGTGCCAAGAAATCTGGAGAACAACCACTTGGCCAACTGACTGGAAGAGGTCAATATTCCCATCCCAAAGAAGGGCGACCCAACTGAGTGTGGAAACTACAGAACAA
>NW_006399804.1:4705961-4707399 GCF_000299155.1 Elephantulus edwardii
CCCAGCCTTTGTTGCCCAGGTGAGTCAGGGACTGGCCAAACAACTGGGGGTGAATTGGAAATTGCATTGTGCTTATAGACCCCAGAGCTCAGGTCAGGTAGAAAGGATGAATAGAACTCTAAAAGAGACCTTAACTAAAATAGCTATTGAAATCGGCATAAAAGATTGGATTGCTCTCCTTCCCTTTGCACTGTTCCGTGTGCGGAACACCCCAGGGATCCTTTCACTTACCCCCTATGAGATCCTGTATGGGGGACCACCCCCTCTTACTAGTGTAAATGTGAAGTACAATGATGCCAGTTTTACTGATTCTGCATCATTAATGGCTCGGTTGAAAGCTCTAGAAACATGCCAAAAGGTGACCTGGCCAATGCTTCAAGAGATTTATAATGATAAATTTCCTCCCCTCCCGCACAATGTTCAGGCTGGAGATAACGTCTTGGTCCGCCGGCACCAGACCAGCAATCTCGAGCCTCGCTGGAAGGGACCCTATCAAATGCTGCTGACTACCCTTACAACTGTTAAAGTAGACGGAGTAGCAGCTTGGGTCCATGCTTCTCATGTCAAGCCAGCTCTGACCAGTGAAGATAACCAGTGGACTCTGGAAAGGACTGATAATCCTTTTCGTTTGCGCCTTCGTCGGGACAGCCGCAAGTAACTACAACCCGCATGCCCCTCAGAACCTCACCTAGGTAGTCCAATCTCAAGCAGGGAACATTGTATGGTCCATCTCTGCAATCGTTACCCCTTGGACCTGGTGGCCAGATCTGTACCCTGACCTCTGTAAGTTAGCCCATGGAGCCCCTGAAGACTGGGACGTAGAAACAACCCTTAAACCCACTGCTCCCTCATGGCCCACTCCCCATGACGCTCAAGGCCTTCTAGCCCCTGCCCTCATCAGAGGACGAGCAGGTTGTGGAAATCAGAGACAGAGAGGGAACCTAAGATGGTTCACTTTCTATGTCTGTCCAGGACATGACCTGAATACACGAGGGCTAACTCGTAAGTGCGGGGGACAGAATGATTTCTATTGCCGAAGCTTGAAATGTGAAACAACTGGGAATAATTACTGGAAGCCTTCTTCCTCTTGGGATTTCATAACTGTAACAGCTAACAGCCTGGGAAATTCCAATTCCGTTAAACAAGCAAGAGCTGCATGTAATAATTGGTGTCACCCCCTAAAAATTTCTTTCACAGATCCTGGCAAAAAAGCCCGTCAATGGCAGTCAGGATATTGGTGGGGAATCAGGCTTTACCAAGAAAACTATGATAATGGGCTATCATGTATGATAAAACTGTTTGATCGTCCTCTACAAAGTACAGTAATAGGACCCAACCCTGTGCTGGTGGGGCTCTCCCCAGCTGAGAAATCGCCTCCTGTCCCACCCCAGAGCCAACCCATCTCAACTTCACTCACACCAAAGGGGTTAAAAAAACA
>NW_006399804.1:4708153-4712632 GCF_000299155.1 Elephantulus edwardii
CTAAAAGAAGAATGTTGCTTTTATATTGACCATTCAGGAGTAATAGAAAACTCCATGCAAAAGCTAAGGGAAAGGTTAGACAAAAGAAAACGAGACCGAGAATCTCAGCAAACATGGTTTGAGAGCTTATTTTAGAAATCCCCATGGTTAACTACTCTTGTATCTACCCTTATAGGTCCTTTAATACTTTTGTTTATATTGTTGCTAGTTGGGTCTTGTATTATAAATAAGCTTGTTACCTTTGTTAAAGATCACATCAGTACTGTTCAATTAATGGTTCTAAGACAACAATATCAAAATATGAGAGAGCCTGACTGCAATGATACAGCCTCCAGAGATTCTTGGTTCTATGATTAGAACCTTGTACTAAAAGAAGTGGGGAATGAAAGGAAAAATTTTAAAAAAACAATGTTCCCAAACCCAAGTATTGTAAGAACCTATACCTTTGATCTGTATTGTAAGAACCTATACCTTTGATCTTGTGTGAATGTTTGTGTTCCAGGAACTAGCTGACAACAAACTGAAAAAACAATTACTGGCAAAAACCATATTTTAACTAATGTCAGCAGCAGGTAACTGACCTAAAATTGAATTTCTCCTTTTCCAAAGAGCCAATGAGCTAATTCCACGCCAAAGAACCCCTAGACCTAGTATAAATTCCCTTGCTTTTTGGGGCTCGGGGTCGACTTCCCTGTCTCCTGTGTGAGATACAAGTCGTCCTGAAGCTTCGTCAATAAAGCCTCTTGTGATTGCAGCGAGTGGACCTGGTGTGAGTTGCTCGGGGTCGCGCCTGGTCTGGGTAAAGCCCTAGTTTGGGGTCTTTCACTTCCTATAGATACTAGCCAAGGAACTGAAAGCCTCACTCCCCAAAGTTCAAGTTCCACCCAAGTGCCATACTGCTCTTAGACAGTTCCAGGACACTTGAATGTCTTTCAATGGAAAAAATTTGCTTTCCACTTCGACCTCAATTAGAAAGTGACTCTTCTCACCAAAGGGTAGAAATGGGTGGCACATAGAAAACTCATGAGACAGGAGGACACAAGTGTCAGTCAAGTCAGGAGAAGCTGACCCTGGTGAGGTGGGCTGAAGGGCATTGAGCTGAGCCATTAGAAGGTGCAATTTCAGTAGTAATGCTCTGCACAGAGACTCAGTATTTAGGGGTAGGTTGGAGCCACTGCAGGCCTGGAGTTAGCAAGAAAGAGTATTGCACAAGATAAGGAATCTCACACACTCAGTGTGGGTGTGCAGTAAAGGCTTGGCCCAGTAGGTAAGGAGTGTTCAAACTCTGCACAATCCAAAGGCTCTTGATAAGCTTGTGAAGGATAACATTTGAAGACTTGCTATCATCTGTCTGATAAGAGTGTCATTGCTTACCCAGCACCTTGGGCCATGCCACAATAGTCTATGCTACAATGTCATTTATGGTTGCCCTTTGGACCACGCAGTATCATTTGGGTCTCTGAAGATGCTAGAGATGGAAGGGCAACCACACGGATCCTCCATGCCTGTCTGATTAAGCTCTGATAGAGAATAGCTGAGCTCCCTCCATTGACAACATTTCCTTTGTGTTGTTCCACATCACTGTGGGCAGAATTAAGTCCTGTCCGTCTGTGGAGAGGGCAACTGAAAGCTAGCTCCGGTCTCCTCCAGACTCTGGCTTCTGTGACTTTTGCCTTTGCTGATTTTAATCTGCATCCTCTGCTATCATAACCAGTAACTGTTAGTTTAACAGCTTTTCTGAGGTCTGTGAGACCATCTCAAACATCTCTGAATTTGAGGTTAGTTCCAAGGGCTGCTAATACTGGTAGGACACACAAAAAAGGAATCAAGATCATATCTTGATGAAAACAGTTCCTTACACATATTTCCGAGAAAGAGTTTTCTATGTCTTGTTCCACAGAGGCCTGGAAGTTTCCCTAGAGAACACTGTAGTCAGCCTGAGTTGTTACATTTGAGCAAGTTTTCTCTTTAGTTCTACCTTCCATACCTCCCCAGAACAGAAAGAGATGTTATCTTAGAAAAGAATAATTTTCAATGAATTTATGATCTAGGGCCAGGGTGATGGAATATTGCTTGAATCCACATTGTTAAACCACATTGTTCTTTAAAGTTCTCACACAGACTTGCAGATATTCTCCAGGCATTTTTGTCTTAATATGTGGAATAGGACACCCTTTTCATCCTCTGACAGATATACGTTGCATTCTTCAGAAACCAGGAATAGTGTTCCAGGCAATACCTCATGGCCTCTGTCCTGGTAAGTCTCCCTTAACTTGTGCAGAGGCACTGCTAGAAAAAGCAACACAGCAGCTCCATTAGGCAAGGTCTGATCTTCTGGATGGCCATAGGAACAGCTGACAATGTCTCCTCCTTAGGAGAGACAGTGGATATCCAGTCTGTCGATATTTGGGGGCCAGTGCCTTGGTTGGACTTGAAGTCTGGGTGCCACTGGTGTATGTTCTGGACAATGAGACAGGGAAAAACTCGATCAGGGTTTTTTGGATACAGTGCTCCTGTGTATTCTCTCCATCTTTTTTTATTCCCTCAAATGTCTTTTAATGCTTTCTGGGCCATTCAACCTATTGCCTGCATCATCTTTGAATATCTGAGATGTTGGGAATGTGGAGGAGGAATGTGGCATCAAGACAGGTGGAAGAATCATCAACAACCTGCATTATGTGGATGACACACCCTGCTTGCTGAAACTGAGGAGGACCTGAAGTGCTTAGTGCAGAAGGTCAAGGACTGCAGCCTTCAAAATGGATTGAAGCTCAACATGAAGAAAACAGATTACCACCACTGCGCCAGTTTGCAGCATCAGTACGGATGGTGAAGAGACTGAGATAGTTAAGTTTTAGTTTACTTGGTTCCACAGTCAACACTCTTGGTAACAGCAGCCAGAAAATCAGGAGACGAATTGCACTGGGAAAGTCAGC
Organism: Elephantulus edwardii; assembly: GCF_000299155.1. Lineage (NCBI taxonomy): Eukaryota > Metazoa > Chordata > Mammalia > Macroscelidea > Macroscelididae > Elephantulus > Elephantulus edwardii. The sequence continues at coordinate 4,711,090 of NW_006399804.1, forward strand.
TGTGAGAGACCTCTCAAAGAGTACTGAAGAGCAATGACATCAGGCTGGAGACTAAGGTGTGCCTGATCCAGGCCATAGTTGTTGCGGTTACGTGCTGTGCGTCAGAGATTTGGACAGTGAATAGGGATGATAGAAAGAGAATTGATGCCTTTGAGCTGTGGTGCTGGAGAAGAGTGTTGAATATACAATGGACTGCTAGGAGAACTAACAGGTTTGTCCTGAGGAGGGTGAAGACAGAACGCTCCTTGGAGTCAAGGAAACTTTGTCTGACATACTTTGGGCATGTTGCAAGAAGGGCCTGGTCCTTGGAGAGGGACATCATGCTTGGGAGAGTGGAGGGACAGCACAGGAGAGGAAGACCCCCGATGAGATGGATCAATTCTATGAGTGGAGTGGTGGGAATGAGTGTGTTTGAGATGGTGAGGTTGGCACCGGATAGAGCGGCGTTTAGGGCTCTTGTACATAGGGTCACTATGAGTCATAAGCGACTCGATGGCACATAACAACAGTTTTAAATTTGTTTTTCAGTTCTCTCAGCTTGAGAAATGGAGAGCAAGTTCTTGCCTTTGTACTCTCCAATTCCAGCTCTCTGCACATTCCATAATAATACTATTTTTTTTTTGTCCTCTTGAGCTACCCTTTGAAATCTTCTGTTCAGGTCTTTTACTTCAGCATGTTTCCCCTTTGTTTTGGCTTCTTGATGCTCCAGTGCAATTTTTAGAGTCTCTTCTGACTTCTATTTTATTTTTTCTTTCTTCTTTGTCTTTGTAATAAACATTTGCTTTCTTCATGGATGATATCTTTAATAACATCCCACAACTCATCTGGTCTTCATTCACTGGTGTTCAACGTCTCAAATCTATTCCTAAAATAATCTTAAAATTCAGATGGAATTGATTCAATGTCATATCTTGGTTCCTGTGGACTTATATTAATTTTCTTTGGCCTTAATTTGAATATTTACACCCTTCGTACCATCAGTTAGAAAATAAAGGGACACATTGCACTAGGAAAGTCTGCAGTTAGTGGCCTCTCCAAATTATCGAGAAGTAATGATGTCAGTTTGAGGACTATGGTGTATCTGATTCAGGCGATGGTCTTTTTCACAATGACTAAAGATGACAGAAGAAGAATTCATACTTTTGAGCTGTGGTGCTGAAGAAGAGTCTTGAACATACCATGTACAGCTGAGAAAACAAATAGGTCTGTCTTGGAGAGAGTGAAACCAAATTTCTCCCTAGAGGTTAGAATTTTGAAGCTCTACCTCACATACTTTGGTCACGTGACCAGGAGGGACAAGTCCTTGGAAAAAGACATCATGCTTGGAAGGGTAGAGGGACAGCACAGGAAAGGAAGACCTGGATGAGATGGATTGATACAGTAACTGGGGCAACGGGGTAGGTGTGTTGGAGTCAGTGAGACTGGATCAGAATAGGGTAGGCTTCAGAGCTGTGTACCTAGGGTTGCTAGGAGTCACAAGTGACTTGATGGCACATAACAACAACAACATACATGAGTATGATATTCACCAACAAAAAGAAAT
>NW_006399804.1:4719752-4721528 GCF_000299155.1 Elephantulus edwardii
ATAGAGCAGGGTTTAGGGTTGTTGTACATAGGGTCGCTATGAGTCGCAAACGACTCGACGGCATATAACAACAAACAACAAGAATATTTAACCCACTCAGAGTTCCTTTATTTAGCAAAGCAGTATTAAAATGAAAAAGGCTATTGAGACAGGAGGGAAAACAAAGGGTAAAAAATTTTCATTGAAATTGAAATTATTAAAGTTATTTTCTAAGATTGAAAACAGAAACAATGTTCAGTTCATCTGTTCTGAGACTGGGCTATCGAAGAAAATGGACAAAACTATACATCAAAACAATGTAAAAACTTTCCAGACTGGTCAAGTTTTACTGCCTTGTAAAACACAATGTCATGTAGTGATTATACAAAAGCAAAATAAAGAATAATTTCACAAAGGCCAAATGCTGGATAAGGTATAAATTCCGCCCATATATACTATTAAGATATTTTAAGTTTACCCAAACCTCACTAGCAGCACATTTAACACAAACACTTCTGGCATCCTTCTACTAATAGTACCATGTGTATTCTCTTATACAATAGAAGCTTTCTCTGTTGCTCTCTTCATTTTCTTCTGAACATTCAACAGAATTACTTTTGACGTCTATAATTTTACCGTTTTCTCCAAGGCAATGTAGTCTTTTACTATTGCTGTTGTTCTTAGGTAAGTTCTTATGAGTTGAGTATAACTCATAGTGACCCTATGAACAAAAGACCTGAACCCTGCCCTTTCCTGTGTCATTCTCACCATTTCTTATACATTTCAACCATTGTTATAGTCATTATGTCAATCCATCTTGTTGGAGGTGTTCCTCTCTTTTGCTGATCTTCTAAGCATGATATCCTTTTTCAAGAAACAGCCTTGCCTAGCAACATGTCCAAAGTATGAGAGATGAAGTTTCATCATTCTTGCCTCCAAGGAGAACTCTGGCTGTACTGTTTTTAAGACATAACTGTCTTTTGGCAGTCTATGGATTTAGTATTCTTCTCCAACAGCACAACTCAAAAGCATCAATTCTTCTTCTGTCATCCTTATTCATTTTATAGTTCTTTTATTCATGGAAGCTTATGGATAAAATCATGGTCTAAATCAGGCACACCTGGGTCTTCAAATTGACATAATTGCTCTTAAGAATTTTGGAGAGGTCCATGACAGCAGACTTGCTCAATCCATCTTCTGATTTCCTGTCTTCTGGTACCAAGGGTGTTGACTCTTGATCCAAGCAAGATTAAATCATTGACAGCTTCAATCCTTTCTCCATCTATCATAATGTTGATTGTTGGCCCTATCCATGGTGAGACTCTTTGTCTTACTGATGTAATACATTCTTTATCTTCTGCAGCAAGTGTTTTAAGTCTTCTTCAGTTTTAGCAATCATGTATAACCCAGGTTGTTGATAAGTCTTCCTCCTATCCTGATGCCACATTCTTTTTCTTTTTTTTTTATTAATTATTTTGATGAACATTTACAGAGATTTTGGATTTCCATTCATTCATTGCTGCACTTCTTTCCCCACCCAGCCCTCCCCCAAACCCCCAGTTCGCTCCTCTCTTTTAAAAGTAAAAGAAAGACTCCCTCCCTGGGTCACAATCTCCCACACCCCTCCCGCTGCCCCAAGTACATTCCACTATGCAACCTTAATTGTGGACTCTTGTGATAACCATAATACCCTATCATACATCGCTTTTAAATTATTCACTCCCTCATCTTTCAGTGCAGTATGCACAATTTATCCAGTTTTTCTCAGTCTTACGCCAACCCTGATATCAGTCCCTT
>NW_006399804.1:4721628-4726901 GCF_000299155.1 Elephantulus edwardii
CTAGAAGATACAAATTTAACTAACAAGTTAAAAGTACATGACTCAAAAATTAAAAAGCAATAATATTCTGAGTAGAGGTTCTAATAGTGGCATAAATCAAGTTACAGAGGGAAGGTGGTTCTTACAATAAAAGGCCTATTGACTAGCACTTTGTCTATTATAGTGTTTATCTGACATTCTTGAGAAGGGGTTTACTACAAAGAAACCAAAGTAGTGTGTGTGTCTTAATTGTGGTGGAGACTATAGGACTATATGCATTTCTAAAATATGCAGAACTGTATAGTTAAAATGGATGAGTCTTACTACATGTAAATTTATATCTTAATTTTTAGAAAGGTAAGTTCAAGGTCAGTCCCGAGTGTCTACAATTGTAACAGGTACCCAAGTGCTGCTGATAAAGGTAGTCCATGAACTACATTTTGGATAGAAAGGATGTTGTCCTTGTCTCTGTGTTTGAGTGATAACATTATCTAATTTTCAAGTCCAATTAGTATCTGCAAGGTTGCTCATAACTTGATTAATTCAGCTAATCCTGATTATCATATTCTCATTATAAATAATGTTAAAACCATATTTTTCTTTTTTATCACATATTTCTTAAAGATATTAAAAAGTAATTCTTAAGCTTTGTCATGGCCTTGTCTGACTGTATAGTGACAACTGCTGATTTCTTCCTACATCTCCTATAATAATCAGAGAATGCTGTCTAAATGCAATCCTAGGTTAAGAAAAAGAAGGTTAGTGTTTAATATTTATTAATTTTCTTCTTTGACACAGTAAAAGGAGCCCTGGTAGAATAATGTATAACACATAGGGCTAATCTAATCAATAGTCTGGCAGTTGTAATCCACTAGTCACTCTGAGGGAGAAATATACTTAATCTCTTTTCATATATACTTAAGGCCCCAGAAACCCAGTGGAAGATCATTATGAGTCATTATGAGTCAGAACCAATTGGACAGCAGTGGATTTTATTTTTAAGTCAGTCATTCCAGTATGATAATAGTACATATAAAAAAATTGTGTAAAGTAACATGTTCCAACAGCAATAGTGCTAGGTAATATTGTCTAATCAACTCTTGTTTTATAGTGGCAACTTTGTGATTATTACATACTTAAGAATTTTTTATGAAACTTACTTTAAAAATGATGATGAATGTTTTGATGTTCCAACTGTTTCATTCTAGCCCACGTGAGACTCTTTAATCTGACTCCTGGTTCTTTTTTACGCTAGCTCATAATTGGAAAGGTTTTCTTCTTAACAATTTAATGAGATCAATTAAGATTCACCTGGTATTTTTTTCTGCTTCAGACTCAGAATCAGTCCTTTCCATCAGTTTTTTTTTTAATAGAAATGATATTAGGAAACAAATTCTGGACCCTAGAGGAATGTATATCAAGCTTGTGTTGATGGAGTTACATTGAACCCAAGTGATTTCAGAGGTAGCACATATCCATCTTTACTTGCTTTTTAAATTTCTTTGAAAAAAACCTTTTAAGAACAGCTGAAAAATTTTAAAGTTACCCCCTAGTACCATTTTTCTAAAGCCACCAACTATAAACATTTGGCCACATTTCTTCTTATGTATGACTTACAACCTCTGAAAATGTACTGGAGGATCAGCTATGATTCAGTTCCAACTCTGTGACAATTAAGTTTTCTCGTTTCTTTGATATTTTTGCACATATTTATTAAAATTAGTATTTATAAGTCTGAGCCATGTACAATTATGTTGCAGAAATAATAAACATTCACCCTTCAATATTTTATTCTCTAGTATTATAATTAGGAAATTTGATGTTGACACAATGCATTCATTCATCTACTATAACACCCATATTCAGAGTTTTCAAATTGTCCACAAAATATCTTTAATAGCCATTTTTATCCTGATCCAAGATCCAGACAAGAACAATATTATTTCATTTAGTGGTCTTGTCTTTATTCTTATTTAAGCTGAATAATTTCCATTCTCAGATTCACCATCAATACCCTTGGCACTAACAGTTAGCAAATCAAGAGACTAATAGCATTAGGGAAATCTGCTGTCAGGGATCTTTCCAAAGTGCTAAAGAGCAATGATGTCAGTCTAGAGACTAAGGTGTGTCAGCTTCGTGTCATGGTCTTCACAATTACTTGCAGTGCATCAGAGAGCTGGACAATGACTAAGGATGACAGAAGAAGAATTGATGCCTTTGAGTTGTGATGCTGGAGAAGAGTATTAAATATACAATAGACTGCAAAGAGAAATAACAGGTATGTCTTGGAGAGGGTGAAACCAAGCTGCTTCTTAGAGGAAAGGATTTTGAAGCTCTGTCTCATGTACTTTGGGCATATAGTCAGGAGGGACCAGTACTTGGAGAAGGACATCATATTTGAAGGGTAGAGGGACAGTCCAGAAGACTCTGGAAAAGATAGATTGACACAGTAACTGGGATATAGGGGTAGGTGTGTTATGAGAGTGAGGCTTGCTCAGGATAGGGCAGGGTTCAGAGCTATTGTACATAGGGTCACTATGAGTCACAACTTGATGGCACACAACAACAACAACAACAAGGGTTTTTTTTTAAAAGAATACTGTTGTTGTTAGGTTCAGTCAAGTCAACTATAACTCATGGGCACCCTACAAACACCACAGCTGTTCTACCCTGCACCATCCTCACCATACTTGATAGAGTCGAGCCCACTGTTACAGTCATTATGTTGATAGATCGTGCTGAGAGTCTTCCTCTCCTTCGGTGATCCTCCACCTCTCCACCCTCTAGAATGCCTTTTTATAAGGTCTGGCCTTTACTAACAACATGTTCAAAGTATGTAAGATAAAATGTCATCATCCCAGCTTCTAAGGAGCACTATGACTGCACTTTCTCCAAGACTTTTTGTTGTCTGTGGCATAGTCAGTACTCTTCTCCAACACCACAACCCTCATCTTGTTTTGACTGTTTTCTCCCACAGATGTAGTCAATTTGATTCCTGTGTAGACCAACTGATGTCAGGTGTATAATTGTCATTTATGGTTTTTTAAAAAAACATATTTGCAATGAGTAAGTCATTGCACAAAATTCTAGCATTCTATCATCAAGGTCATATTTTCAAAATAGCATTCCTTATTTTTTGCAACTTTTGCATTTCAATTACCACTTATAATTAATGCATCTTGACTACATGTTCAGTTAATTTCAACTGCAATTGTTGCTTGTTACTGTTGTTGCTAGATGCTGTCAAGTACTGCTCATAGCGACCCCATGAACAACAGACCTAAATCCTGCCCTATCCTGTACTAAGCTCAATATCTCTGATACGCTTGTGCCCATTGCCACAGCTACCATGTCAACCCATCTTGATGGAGGTCTTCCTCTCTTTCACTGACACTCTACCCTTCCATCTATCCTTTTCCAAGAAATAGCCCCTCGTAGCAACATGTCCAAAGTTTGAGAGACAAAGCTCTGCCATCCTTGCTTCCAAGGAGAACTCTGGCTGAATCCTTTCCAAGACAACCTGTTTATTCTTTTGGGAATCGATAGGCTATTAAGTACTCTTCTCCAACACTACAACTAAAAGGTATTAATTCTTCTATCATGCTTATTCATCATCCAACTTTCAGATGCATGTTGTTGTTGTCGTCGTTGCTTGTGACAATAATGACCCTACTATGTACAATAGGTCTGAACCCTATCCTACCTTAGCTGATTTCAATGTCTCTGAAACATCTGCCCCCATAACTCCAGTTACTCTATCAATCCATATCACCTTGGGTCTTCCTCTCTTGTGCTGTCCCTGCACCATTCCAAGCATTATGTCTTTCTCGAAGGACTGATCCCTTCTGGCCACGTTTCAAAAGTATGTGAGATGGAGCTTTACACTCTTTGACTCCAAAAAGCAGCCTGGTTTCACCTTCTCCAGGAAAGACCTGTTTGTTCTCTTGGCAGTCCATGATATGTTCAATACTCTGCTCCAGCACCACAACTCAAAGGCATCAGTTCGTCCTCTCTCATTCTTATTTACTGCTGATGCATAACAAGTATTTGCAAAGACCAGGGCTTGGATCAGTTGCCCCTTAGTCTCTAGACAGATATTGTTTCACCTCAGTATTCTGGAGAGGTCCCTAACAGTTGACTTTCTTAATGCAATTAGTCTTCTGATTTTCTGGTTACTGGTACCAAGAGTGTTGATTGTGGAGCCAAGCAAACTGAAGCTGTTAACAATCTCAATCTCTTCTCCATCTAACATAATGTTGCCAATTGGCCCAGTGCTGAGAAGCTTTGTCTTCTTGATGTTGAACTTCAAACCATATTGAAGGCTGCAGTCCTTGATCTTCTGCAGCCTCAGGTCCTCCTCAGGTTCAGAAAGCAAGGTTTGTCATCTGCGTAACACAGGTTGTTCATGAGTCTTCCTCCAATGCTGATGCCACATACCTCCTCATAAAGTCTAGCCTCCCAAATGATCTTTTCCACAAATAAATTGAAAAGGTATGAGAATAGGATGCATCCCTGACATACATCTTTTCTGGTTTTGAACCATCCAATGTTTCCTCGCTCTGTTCTGATGACTGCTTTCTGGTCCATGTATAGGTTTCACATGATCACAATTAAGTGTTCTGAGATTCCCATTTTTCTTATGGTTAGTCAAAATTTGTTGTGATACACACTGTCAAAAATGCTATCAACAACAACAAAAACAACAACTGGTTTACTTACCCTTCTATCAAACTTTTGAGGAAGCTCTGATGGCCTAGTGGTAAGGAGTTTTGTTGCCAACTCATAGGCACATGGTTCTAATCCACCATCTGTTCCTCAGGTGAAAAACGGACAATTTCCTCTCATGCAATTTATGGCCTCTGAAAACCAGCTAGAGGGTCACTTATGAATCAGTTCTGACTCAGTGGCACATAACAACAACCAACATTTGAATAAAATTCAGATAAGTTATCTGTCTTTGCATTAAAAAAAAATCACCTTTCTCCCAGTGTCCAATCATTTCCTTAAAGCCTCACTTGTTATTGATTGCCATCAAGTCGAGCATGATTCATGATGATCCTATGAACAAAAGGCCTGAAGCCTTTCTATTACTATTGTCATTTATCAAAATTCATAGTTTCCAGAGGTTTGCTATTTAGGAAGTGGATGTTCCTCCTGCTTCCAAACCTGTCTTAAACTGGGAGCTCCACCAAACACTGGGTCTATGAGGCTATTAACCTTTTTGGAAACATACTTTTCCATCTTTCTCCTATGAAATGGCTGATGGCTTTGAGTCACCATTCCCCCCCCCCCCC
>NW_006399804.1:4731001-4738282 GCF_000299155.1 Elephantulus edwardii
AGTGGCACCATGCAATATTTGTCCTTTTGTGACTGAGATATTTCACTCAGCATAATGTCCTCCAGGGTCACCCATTTTGAATAATATTGCATGAATTCCTTGTTTTTCAATGCAGTATGGTATTCCATGTGTGAATATACCACAGCTTCTCTATCCATTAGTTTGTTGATGGGCATGTACATTGTTTCCAACTCCTTGCTATTGTGAACAGAGCTGTGATAAACATGGGTGTGCATATATCGGCTTGGATGTCAGTTATGGTCTCTTTGGTCACATTCTTTTTCATGGAGTCCATCTTCATTATTTCCTCAGCACATAGATCGAGTAGTTATGGAGGAAGAATAAATCCCTGTTACACATTGTTCCTTATTATAAACCATACAGTGCTCCCTTGGACAACAGCTTCATGAGGTACAGATTTCTCATGAGCACAACAATTAAGTGTTCTGGGATTCCCGTTCTTCTCAATGTTAGCCATAGTTTGCTATGATCCATACAGTAAAATGCCTTTGCATCATCAATAAAACACAAATAGATGATTTTCCATGGCCTCTTCTAAACCCCACTTGAACTTCTAGCAGATTTCTGTCAATGTTCTTGCTGTTTTTGGATGATTTTGAGCACTATTTTGCTTCCATGTGATATTAATGATACTATTCTATAATCTCTGCACTCTTTTTGGTAATCTTTATTGGGAATGGGAATAAATATGGATCTCTTCCAGTCAGTTGGCTAAGAAGCTGTTCTCCAAATTTCCTGGTATAGATTGATAAGCATATCCAGGGCTGTATCTGCTAGCTGAAACATGTCAATTGGTATTCCATTGATTCAAGTGGACTTATTTTTGCCAGTGCCTTCAGTGCAGCTTGAACTTCACACTTCATTATAATTGACTCTTGTTCATATAGTACATCCTGAATTTTTCACTGTCACTGAATTCTTTATGATACAGTGACTCTGTTAGATACCTTTAAACTCTCAAAGCCTCTATTCATCACTCTATTCCAAAACCTATTTCATTCTGTAGGCATTTATTTGTTAGATCAGTATATCATTTTTCTAGCAAAAAAATTTCTCATTTATGTAGTCCTTTTATAACTGAAATTTCAGAAAGCATTGGCTTTAAGAAAAGAAACTTTTTTTGTTATAGGTTAGGAAGCTACAAGTGCAAATTCAGACCAGAGCATTAGCTCTGGAGGAAAGCACTGTCTGTCTCTCTCTCTCTCTCTGTGTGTGTGTGTGTGTGTGTGTGTGTGTTTCTGGAGGAAGATCACTGTCTTCTTTCAACATCTGGTGTTCCTTGAGGATCTACATGTGTCCTGGTGTTTATCTTATCCCATCTCTGCTTTGCTAGCTTGTTTAATCACTTTTATATCTCTAAAAAGATTGACTCAAGATACACCCTACACTAATCCTGTCTTATTAACATAACAAAGACAAACTATTCTCAAATGCCATTATAACCACAGGTCTAGACCTTAAGATTTATAACACATATTTTGGGAAGCATAATTCAACCCATACCACCATTCTTGCATCATAAAGGAGTTGATTTGATGTGGTTTTGAGAATTGTGTAATATTTATGAGTTAAATAACTTGTTCTGCTCTTTATTAGTATAAACTTATCCTAAGGAGTTGTGGTATAATGGATTTCTTTTTATGTGGTTTTTCTTGAGCTGGATTTGCAATTCTCCCAAAATGATTAGTTGGGCAGCCAACTTGCAAGGGATTGATGGGTTTGCTATCTGCATAAGTGGCTTAGAAGCGCTTGGTTTAATTACTGTCTTCCCAGGAATTTTGCAGATTCACCCAATAGAATTAGTCATTTTAATGGCTTGGTAAATTTATAAATTCTTGCCTATGATAACAACAAGGTATGTCCAATTTCAGAGATATTTGGAGCTTCCTGAGGTACAAGAGCCAGGGCAGTGAGACCTCTGGACACTGAGCCGTGTACTGAGAGCACACGAAGAGTTATAACACAGATGCAGGACACTACACCAATTTGGTAACACTGAAGATAGAAATTGGCAAGCAAACAGAACCAAACAACAGAGAAATAGCAAGAGAATGAGTGGCAGGAAACAAAAGACTGGCAGACAGTGACAGCAAGCAATGTTAGCCTCCAAAAGACATAGTAAGGGTGGGAGAATTGGCTCATGACCTAAACATGCAGTCTCTGGACATTACTTATACAGGGGTTGGCCTAAAAAGTTTTGCCTCGAGAGTTGTTATAAAGCTGACCTAACTGTAATTGTCTCAGGGTTGTCTTGAAGCTGCTGGTTGAAAACTGGACCAGCAAATACAGTGATGTGACCTAATAGAATAAATGCTCAGAAAGGGAGACATTCTCCAACGTGTCCATCGAGTGACAAAGAAAAGGGCATGGGTAATCTGGGAAGAATGAGTGGCATCCCGGTTAGGTAAAAGTGTGTTCTCTACACTATTAAGTAGAGTACTTGCAGAGATGGAGGGAACAATTCACCTCAAATCTGTTCTTGTTTACTATTTGCATTTTATAAGTAATGTGTTCTTGTATGTTACTGTTTAAATGCTAGTATTGTTATTTTTGTGTACCACTGAGCCAGAACCAACTCATATCTGACCCTGCAGTGGCCTTTTTAGAGGCAATAAATCACATGAGGGAGATTGTGTAATATTGTTTAAGTGTCTTTTGTGCACAACTCATTTGGGTCAGATAGCTGAGTCTTCACTCAAGCCGTTTATTGGTGCTTGTTATCTTGATGTAATGGTTCAGAAGTGTAACATGAACGAAGAATCTTATTATTCTAAGAAATTGTTTTACTTGGGAATGTGATGTTTTCTTAACATCTGGTTAACATTTCTGTGTTCCTAAACAGACATTCTTGTAAAATTATTTCATTAACTCAAGAGATTATTTTATTTTTCTCTTGCCTTTTATGATTATAAAAAAGAAGAACCTATGATGGTGCTGGTCTCCAGTAGTTTTGCCTTCTACACTTTGCCTTTCTCTTACCTGAATTCAGACCTTGGAAGCTGAGTCATCATGAACAAGAAACAATTCAAGGAGCTTTTCAAAAAGACACTTAACCTTGGTCAGGTGTTCTTCTGTTTTTTGTAGTGAGGACATAAGTGTTAAGGAGGGAAAACCTCTATTTCTTCATTATTTACTGAGTACAAATTATGCCAAGGTCTGAGATCATCAAATCGTTAGCCCTGAGAGATTTTGTCTTTGCAGTACTGATTATTCACTAGCCACATGCCCAATCTCCCCCCAGATTGAATGAAAGGACAAAACGTAGGATTTCTTTGAGTTATGGCTAAAATGCTATTTGTATAACAACAGAGGAAGATGGTTTCATGCTGGGTTTTTAATGTACAGTCTACATACACCTTCAGCAATTTTTATTAGCAGCTCACCACCCTATCCATAGCTTCAGGAATTTTTAATTTATCCTTACTCTTTAGCTCTTTAAAGAGATGCTTTGCAGCAGATTTGCCCAAAGCAAAATGTCCTTTGATTAATTTTTTTCTTAACTGTTGTTTCCATAGACCTCCATTGAGGATCCAAGTAAAATAAAATCTTTTACAACTTGAAACTTTTCTCCATTTCTCATCAGGTTGTTTACTGGTCCAGTAGAGAGGATTTTTGTTTTCTTTATGTTGAGTTGTAATCCATGCTACTGCTCCTTCCAGTTATGTACTGTTAAGTTGATTCAAAGTCCCAATGAAATATAAAAGTGCTCAGAATGGATGCCCCCCCTTCTTTGATAGGCACCACTGAGGCGATCAGAACTCACAGCAACCCTAGGAACAACAGATCTGGATCTTGCCCTATCCTGTGCTGTTCTCACAATCCCTTATATGCTGGAGTCCATTACAGTCACTGTATGAATCCGGTGTTGCTGAGGGTCTTCTTTTCTTTCTCTAACCTTCTATCTTTCCCAGCATGATGTGGTTTTTTCCCCCCAAGAGCTGATCCCTCCTGACAACATGCCCAAAATATGTGAGATGAAGTGTGTGCTAAAAGAAAAATTATGCCATCACATCTTTGCAATCAAATGGCAAGGCAAAGATGCAGTAAGAAGCTTTGCAGCTGCCTGCTGCAGCTGTTCATCTTGTTAGCTCTAAGGTAATAGCCTAAACTAGCTAATGCACACGCAAACACATGGCTTAATGATGATCCAGCAAAATTCCCAGGAAATAGTAAATCAAATACTGATAACAAGGACATTGATGATCTAGAAGATAAATTCCAAGGAAAAAACCCTCAGAATATGAATTAGACAAAGGTGTGAAAAATAAGGGAAAGAAGTTAGAAGTTATAAAGGATAAAGTGAGATGTCTAATACTTGTTTTTCTTTTTTTAGTTCTAGAATGACAGGAGAAAGATGATCTTCTAGACCAGAAAGCATAGCAATCCAGATTCAAGAAGCTTAACTAATCTTCAGCAAAAGTAATAAAAACACACCTATATTTGGAAATATCACAATGAACTCTCTCTCTCTCTCTCTCTCTCTCTCTCTCTCTCTCATTGCTGTCATATTGAAACTGACTCAGCCGATCCTGTGACAGATTTTCACAGGCTGTAAATCTCATGGGTAGAGCCTGCCCATCCATAGAGCAGTTGGTGGATTCAAACCTCACACCTTTGGGTTGACAGCACAGCTCTTTACCAGTAAGCCACCAGAGCTCTTACTCCCTGTTTAATACCAGAAATAAGAGTTGAAAATAGTGGAAATGTGAATCACCAAGGTGTATTTATCTTGGACAGAAACCTCAGTGCCTTTGTATACATTAATCTGACCCACCATCTCTCCAGAGTGCTGAAGAGCAAGGATGCCAGTCTGGAGGCCAAGGTGTACCTGATCCAGGTCATGGTCTTCCCAATTCCTTGCTATAAATTAGAGAGCTGGACAATGACCAAGGATGACCAGAGAAGAACTGATGCCATTGAGCTGTGGTGCTGGAGAAGAGTATTGAATATATATTGCAGACTGCCAGGAGAGCTAACAAGTCAGTCCTGGAGATGGTGAAATGAAGCTGCTCCTTGGAGGCAAGAATTTTGAAGATCTGTCTCACATACTTTGGGCATGTATCCAGGAGAGAGCGGTCTTTGGGGAAAGATATGATGCTTGGAAGGATGGAGGGACAGCACAGGGGAGGAAGACCCCAGATGAGATGGATTCACACAATAACTGTGGTAATGAAGGTAGGTATGTCAGAGACAGTGAGATTGGCTCAGGATAGAGCAGTATTCAGAGCTATTGTGCATAGGGTCGCTATGAGTCATAGTCAACTTGATGGCACACATCAACAACAACAACAACAACAACAACAAAGTTCCTAAAGAACCTAAAGGTTCACTGTCTATTTCTAGAAGTAAGTAACATAGCTCAAAAAGTACTTTTTAAATTTTTTTAAAAATTAATTTTAATGAAAGTTTCCAGAGACTTAGGATTTCCATTCATTCATTGTTGCACTTTCCTCCCTGTCCACCCCTCCCCCTAATTCACTCTTCTCTTTGAAAAGTAAAAGAAAAATTCTTTCATTGCTATAAAATCCCTTTCCCCAAGTTCACTCTACTGTGCAGTCTTTATTTTGGACTCCTGTTATGACAATAATACCTAATCACTTATCTCTTTTAAACAGTTCTCTCCCTCATCTGTTTCAATGCAGTATAATTTATCCCCTCTTTCTCAGTCTTCCCTCAACCCTGATCTCAGTCCTGTTTTACAACAGTGGCACTATGCAATGTTTGTCCTTTTTTAAAAAAATTAATTTTAATGAAAGTTTACAGAGATTTAGGATTTCCAGTCATTCATTGTTGCACTTTTCTCCCTATCCATCCCTCCCCCTCAATTCACTCTTCTCCTTGAAAAGAAAGACAAACTCTTTCATCGTTATGCAATCCCTCCCCCCTCAGTCCACTACACTATGAAGCCTTCACTCTGGACTTCTGTACTGATAAGAATACCCATTCATATATCCCTTTTAAACAGTTCTCTCCCTCATCTGTTTCAATCATTCTACCCCTCCTTTTCTGTCTTCCCTCAACCCTGATGTCAGTCCCGTTTTACAACAGTGGCCCTATGCAATATTTGTCCTTTTGTGACTGAGATATTTCACTCAGCATAATGTCCTCCAAGGTCACCCATTTTGTATAATATTTCATGAGTTCCTTGTTTTTCAATGCTGCATAGTAGTCCATTGCGTGAATATACAAGAACTTCTCTAGCCATTCATTTGTTAATGGGTACTTGAGTTGTTTCGAGCTCTTTGCTATTGCAAACCAAGTCACAATAAACATGAGTGTGCATATATCTGCTTGGGTGGCAGTTATGGTTTCTTTAGGGTAAATTCTCAGTAGTGGAATTGCTGGGTCAAATGGTATCTCTATTTCCAACTTTTTGAGAAAGCGCCATACAGCCTTCTATAGTGGTTCCATCATTTTATTACTCCCACCAACAGTGAATAAAGATTCAAGTTTCTCCACAGCTCACCAACACTTGTTGTTTGCTGTTCTGTTAAATGTTGCTATTCTTACTGGGGTGAGATGATATCTCAAAGTTGTTTTGATTTGCATCTCTCTTAGAGCTAGGGGTTTTGAACATTTCTTCATGTGTTTGTTTGCCATCTGAGGGTCTTCTTTGGTGAAGTGTCTGTTCATATCCTGTGCCCATTTTTCAACTGGGTTATTTACATTTATCTTGTTATGGTGCTCGAATATTTTATAAATTCTAGATATAAGTCTCTTGTCTGACGTGTCATTACTTTTTTCCCCAGTCTGTGGCTTCCCTTTTTACCCTGTTGGAGAAGTTTTTGGATATGCATAGAGATTTGATTCTTAGAAGGTCTCATTCATCTATGTTACCCTCTCTTGGTTGTAGATTTTTCAGGATGCTTGGAAGACTGTTTATGTTGTGAATTAGGACTTCTAGAGTTCTTCCAAGCTTTTCTTTAATGAAGTTTATAGTCCTTAGTTTCAGTCCTAGGTCCATTATCCATTTTGAGTTGGTTTTTGTGTACGGAGTGAGGTGTGGGTCTTGCTTGAGTTTTCTGCAGATAGTTTTCCAATTTTGCCAACACCATTTGTTAAAAAGGCTATTTTCCCCCACTTAACCAATTTCATCTCCTTTTCAAAAATAAGTTGACCATAGGTAGATAGGCTAATTTCTGGATTCTCAATTCTATTTCATTGATCTATGTGTTTGTCATTGTACCAGTACCATGCTGTCTTGACGATCAAGGCAGTGTTGTAGGATTTGAAATCAGGGAGTGAGATGCCTCCTACCTT
>NW_006399804.1:4738389-4781805 GCF_000299155.1 Elephantulus edwardii
CTATCCCCCCCCCTACACCCCTTCCACCACCCCAAGTAGTGCTTTGCTTATTCTGGGCCTCTTTCCATTCCAAATGAAATTGGAGATTGTGTTTCCCATCTTGTTGAAGAATGTAATTGGTATTTATATTGGGATTGCATTGAACATGTAAATTGCCTTTGGTAGTATTACCATTTTCACAATATTGAGTCTTCCTATCCATGAGCAAGGGATATTCTTCCACTTCTCCAGGCCTCTTACTGTTTCTTGTAGTAATGTTTTGTAATTTTCTTTGAATAGATCGTTTGTGCCTCTGGTTAGGTTTACTCCCAAGTGCTTAATCTTGTGATTAGCTATCATGAATGGTATTGTTTTTCTTAGCTCCAGTTCTGTATTCTCTTTGACACTGTAGAGAAATCCAATTGATTTTTGTATGTTGATCTTGTATCCTGCCACTTTGCTGAATTGGTCAACTATGTCTCAGTCTTTAGCATTTGAAGTATACTATCATATCATCTGCATAGAGAGATTATTTTACCTCCTCTTTGCCAATTTGGATACCTCTTTATTTTCTTCTCTTACCTTATTGTTATCGCAAAGACTTCCAATATCATATTGAGTAGGAGAGGTAATAGTGGGCATCCTTGCCTAGCTCCTGTCTCAAGGGGAATGCTTTTAATCTCTCTTCAGTGAGAACAATCTTGGCTCTTGGATATGCATATATACTTTTTAAGATTTTGAAGAGATTCCCCTCTAATCCTATTTTGTTGAGTGTTTTAATCAGGAAAGGGTGCTGAATTTTGTCAAAGGCCTTTTCTGCATCAATTGCTAGGATCATGTTGTTCTTGGTCTTCACTTTGTTAATGTGATGAATTACATTGATTGTTTTTCTTATGTTGAACCATCCTTGCATACCTGTTATGGTGAATTTTTTTTCATAATTTTAATAAACTTTTACAGAGATTTAGGGTTTCCAGTCATTCATTGTTGCACTTTTCTCCCTGTTCCCCCCTCCCCCCAATTAACTCTTCTCCTTTAAAAGTAAAAGAAAACCTCTTTCATTGTTATGCAATCCCTCCCCACAAGTCCACTCCACTATGCAGCCTTCATTCTGGACTCCTATCATGACAATAACACCCAATCATATATCCCTTTTAAGCAGTTCGCTTCCTCATCTGTTTCAATGCTCTATACATCATTCTATCCCTCCTTCTCTGTCTTCCCTCAACCCTGATGTTAGTCCCATTTTACAACAGTGGCCCTATGCAATATTTGCCTTTTGTGACTGAGATATTTCACTCAGCATAATGTCCTCCAGGGTCATCCATTTTGCATAATATTTCATGAGTTCCTTGTTTTTTCAATGCTGCATAGTAGTCCATTGTGTGAATATACCAAAGCTTCTCTATGCATTTGAAGCCGCAATAAACATGGGTGTGCATATATCTGCTTGGGTGGGTAAATTATTTTTTTGATGTATGTTGGATGCTATTGGACAAGACCAGTTAAACACAACAACACTAACTCATTGCCATTGAGTAGGAACTAACTCATAGTTGATGTTCCAGCATGTTGTGGAAGGCTGCAAATTACAAGGAAGGAAATGGGCTTTCTCTCTTAGAGTCACTGGTAGATTTGAATGGCCAGAGGGGCCACATTTGGGCTAGCAGTAAACCACTCTATAGACTATGCCACCAGATCTTCTTTCCAGACTTTGCTATATGATCCCATGGAACTGATTTACTTTCTCTTATAGGTCTTATAGCTACTAATATTTTCCATATTTATGTGATTATTTGATAAATGTTGTCTTTCCAGCTCTCTATGCATTATCTGTGGAAGAGAGGACTAGTGAGTGGTGATTATGTCTAGATTTTAGCAAACAGATAGTGTGGGAACCTGGGATGTCATCCTACAAGATATAGATGAAACAATGGACAGATAGAAAGGATGCCCCAAGTAACAAGATGGTGGTGTCCAAATAACTGAAGTGTCATCTCAATGATGATGGATTAGCAGTGTTCTGGGGGGTCTTGGGGGGTCACAGAAAGCTAGGATTGATGACAGAAAGTTCCAAAGAGACAGAAAGCTTTGGAGCAGCAATAAAGGTTCAACTATTGGCCTCTCTCTGTATGAAATAAAGAGGAAAGAAAAGCAAAGTCACCAGAAACAATGAGTACTGAGGACTAATAATGGACTGTGAAAACCTCAACCTCCACTATGGTGGGAGTAGAAAAACTGGATGGTGTCCAGCTTCCACATCTGACTGCTTTTAAAAGAACCATTGTGGAAAGTCCTGGAAAGAATGGGAGACAAATATGTAACAACAGTCAAAATCAGGTTTCCTAGACTAATTGAGACTGGTGAATGTAGTAAGGCTGTGGCCTTTAATCACCCTTTAAGCTTGGACCCGAACTCATCTTTGTGACTCAACTTTCAGTCAAACAACACAAGGTCTTACAAGGTGAACAAAAGAGCAATCTAGTGATGCAGAGCATAGAGAGCTACATTGCTAGTCAAAAGGCTGTGCTGCTCTGGTAGTTCAAAGTTATCCTTCACTCTGCAGGAGAAAGATGGGCACTATCTCCCTGGATGATTATTGTTATTATTGTGTACCACTGAGTTGGAATCTACCCATAGCTGACCTCTGTCAGGTTTTCAGAGGCAGTTAATTATATGAGAGGAAATTATCCATCTTTCTCCGTCAGAGCAGCTGGTGGATTTGAACCACATACCTTTGGGATTGTAGCACAGCTTCTTACCACCAGGCCACCAAAGCCTGTATGATTACAGCCTCTGAAAACTACTGGAGAGTCAGCTATGAGTCACTTCCAATTCGATGGCAGTTCTGATTCACTCCTTACAATCATACACAATTGAAAGGGCACTCATTTGTTCAGAGCTTAGAAGGCAGGTAGAGATAGGACAGGATGAACGAAAACTGAAATCACTCACTATGGGGAAGCTCCCTTGAGAAGAATGCTGTTACAGTGAGGAGTTGTATTTAATGTCATGTAACAAAATATGTATGAATAATTAAATGGAAAGAATTGCTGTGTAAACTTCTACACAAAGCACAATAAAATGGAAAAACAACCACATTCAAAAGGAGTGCCCCTATTTACACAAATGAAGATGAGCCCTGATGGCTCAGTGGTTGAAGCTTTTGACTTCTAGTAACTAGAAGGCTGGTGATTTGAACTCATTAGTTACTCTTTGCGAGAAAGATGGGGCAGTCGGCTTCAGTAAAGATCCAGTCAGGAAGTCCTATGGGGCAGTTCTACTGTGCTTTATAGGACTGCTATGAGTTGGAATGAACTTGATATCAACGGGTTGGTTTGTTTTGGCTACATCAATGAAATATGCTTCCATTTTCTTTAAAGCAGGAGACCCAGAGGCCCACTTTTGCATAGCCATTAAGATATGTTGAATTAAGAATTAATTTCCCAAAATGAAAGATTTATATTTTGTATATTAGTCAAGCTTTTAAAATTAGAGTCACATGTACATTTTATCAGTCAACAAATACTAAATGTCTGCTCCATGGCAGGCACTCATTTCAGATGATATGGATAAGCTGACAACAGGACCCACAAAGTGCTCTTAAATCATTAGTATGATTTGTTTTAAGAGTACTTTCTTACATCACCAAAGTATCTAATTGCAAATGTCTGACTCGGGCAAAATATTTCTATCTAAACAATCAAGTTGTTAGTGACTAAATAGTATACACTATGTGGAAGAAAAAAAATTCTCAAAGATTGCATAGAAAATGAAGGAGTTAATTCAATTTCTCTTTGATGTTGTAATGGAATTCCCCCCCCCTTTCAGACTGTTCACACTTGTCTATTTCTCTGAAGGCAACAAGGATCACAAATTTACAATTAAATTTTTCTGATCATAAAAGTTAACTATACAAACCTTTAAGCACATTTAACATTGTTTGAAGCCCAGGAAAAGAAAAACCCACAGACAGTAGAATTTATTGCAGCAGAAATATAAATTATGAGGACCCTCCTAGACATCTTAAAATAGAACATAATATTAATTTTCTTAAATTGTTGCTATTCTTCCTATGATACATTTTGTATTACTAACACTTGTCATTTTAAAGCTTTTTGTCGTTCTTAAACCTTTTTATATAAAAAACCTTATAAAAAGTTTTTTATAAAAAAACTATAAATATAATAAAATTTGGATTAATTTGAAATTTACAAAATCATGAACTAATGAATTTGATAACTTCAGGAGGCAGAAAGTATACTACAGGGGTTTAAAGCCAATGTATGAAAAACTACACTGCTTTGAAAAGTTTACTATCTTATGAAAAAAAAAACCCCAAAACACACACATACAACACAAACCTAAAATGAGCTTTCTTACTTTGGAATAATAATTTTACATGAATACATTTCAATCCATATGTACTGTGTAGTTGTTGTTATGTGCCATTGGATCACCTGTGACTCATAGAAACCTGATGTACAATAGCTCTGAAATCTGCCTTATTCTAACCCAGTCGCTTTGACTCCAACGCACCTACTCCCATTAATCCAGTTACTTTGTCAATCTATCTCATCTAGGGTCTTCCTCTCCTGTGCTGTCCCTCCACCCTTCCAAGAATGATGTCCTCCAGGGAAGGGTACCTCCTGGTCACATGCCTAAAGTATGTGAGATGGAGTCTCAAAATCCTTGCCTCCAAGGAGCAGTCTGGTTTCACCCTCTCCAAGACAGACTATTTTGTTCTCTTGACAGTCCATAGTATGTTCAATATTCTTCTCTAGCACCACAACTCAAAGCATTTGTTCTTCTATCATTTTTACTTATTGACCAGCTCTCTGATGCATAGCAATTGTGAAGATCATGGTCTGAATCAGGTGACATTGTTACTCTTCAGCACTTTGAAAAGGCCCCTGATAGCAGCTTTCCCCAGAGAAATTATCTTTTGATTTCTTGACTGCTGGTGTTGATTGTGGAGCGGAATTGTGAAAATTGTTAATTGGAAATTGTTAATCACCTCAGTCTCTTCTCCATCTATCATGGTGCTGCCAATTGGCCCAAAGGTGAGAATCTTTGTCTTCTTGATGTTGAATTTCAATCCCTATTGAAAACTACACTGCTTGACCTTCTGCAGCAAGTGTTTCAGATCCTCCTCAGTTTTGGTGAGCAAGGCTGTGTCATCTGCATAATGTAGGTTGTTTATGAGTCTCCCTCCAGTCCTGATGCCATACTCCTCCTCATGAAGCCTCCCAAATGATCTGTTCCACCTATAGATTGAAAAGTAAGGGAGACAGGATACATCCCTGACTCACTCCTTTCCTGATCTTGAACCAGGAAGTGTTTTATAATTTTCACAGTCTGTAGGGTCACCTTAATTTGGAATGGGAACAAATATGGATCTCTTCCAGTCAGTTGGCCAGATAGTTGTTCTCCAGATTTTTTAGCACAACTTGGTGAGCACGTCCAGTATACCATCTATTTGTTGAAATATGCCAATTGGTATGCCATCAATTCTTGGGGCCTTATATTTTTGCCAATTTCTTCAGAGCAGCTTGAACTTTCTCGTTCATCACCATTGTCTCTTGATCATATGTTGTTTCATGAAATTCTTGTGTCAGCCAATTCTTTTTCATAGTGACTTTGTGTAGTGCTTCCATCTTCTTTTAATGCTCCCTGAACCCTCCACTATTCTGTCCATAGCATCCTTAAGTATTGCAACTCAAGGCTTTAATTTGTTCTTCAGTTCTCTCAGCTTAAGAAACGCCAATCTATTTCAGCTCTTTTGGTTTTCTGACTCCAGCTCAGGGTTGAACTTGTGTCAAAAGGGGGAGTTTATATGTGTACAAGTCAGAAATAACTCTATTTGGTTTTGGCTGCTTTCATATGTTATTCATACGATTATGTGCCATAAAATTTTATGAGCAAAACCAGACAGGATTCTTCTCCCCACTTATTTTCTAATCATGTAAAACCCCAAACCTCCCAAACTAGTTGCAGCTCGTTTGCCTCGGACTCATGAAAGTTCCATGTTTGTTGGTGTATTAGGTTTTCAGTGACCAATTTTATTTTTAAATCAATCACCAGGCCTTTATTTTAGGCACTTCTGGGCTCACTCCACTTGCCACTCTTTTGCAAGGTGTTGACAAATGCTTAACCATTTATACTAATCAAATAAAGCTGCTGAGGACATCAGGTGATGCTGTGTTGATTTCAACTCATAGAGACTCTATGTGACAGGGTAGACCGGCCCTATGGTGTTTCCAAGGCTGTAGCTTTTATGGGAGCAGACTGATAAGCATTTTTCTGCTGTGGAACAGGTGTTGATTTGAACTGCTGACCACTGAGTAGCAGTCAGACACTTAACTAGTGGGTAGAGAGAAAAAAAACAATTACTTGTTATGCTTCAGAGAGTTGAACAATGACTACAGATGACAGAAGAAGAACAGATGCCTTCAAGTTGTGGTGCTGGAGAGGAGTCTTGAACATACCGTGGATGGCCAAGAAAACAAATAGGTCTGTCTTAGAGAGGGTGAAACCAAGTCTTTCCTTGGAAGCTAGGATTTTGAAGCTTCACCTCACTTACTTCCTCACTTAATTTGGGCATGTGGCCAGGAGAGATTGATCCTTGGAGAAGGACATCATGCTCGGAAGGCTGGACAGGCAGCGCAGGAGAGAGAGACCCTGAATGAGATGGACTGATACAGTAACTGGGGCAACAGGGGTTGGGTTGTTGGAGTTAGTGAGACTGGCTTAGGACAGGAAAGCCTTCAGAGCTGCTGTACATAGGGTCACTGTACATTACAGGTAACTAAATGGCACGTAATATACTATGACATGTTTGGAAGCAGGAGTGGCAACCACTTCGTAAATACCATGCCTCTGGAAACTCTATGAACTTTGATAAATGTCGACAGTTGTAGAAGGACTTCAGGCCTTTTGTTTATATGATTGCTATGTGTTGTGCTTGACTCAAAGGCAGTCAACAACAACAACAAAAGAGAAAAATCACCAATTAATCATCAAACCAATGAAGCAGTAGGATTCTGACAAGTTATGGAAAGCAGTAACTACAATCCTTAGGAAGGACATTTTCTCAGGGCAGGCTTCTTAGCTGAAGTAGTCTTTGAGTGAAGATCTGAAGGGTATTTGGAATTAATTAGGTAAAGAAGAAAAGGGGAAATGCTTCTAAAGAGTCCCAAATACATATATGCATGGCCTTATGGTTGGAGATCAGCATGCAATTCTGAAAGACATTTCAGCATTCTGAGAAAGAACAGAGCTTGTGCCAAATGAGGCCAGGATGATAATAAAGGGTCAAGACCATAAGGGCTCTGATGGCCACAGACTTAACCTTTCTCTTCATATGTGAATATTGAGAGAACTCCTGTTTGCAAAGTAGAGGACAGATAAAGGAGGATCCAGAGAAGATGAGAGGAAGAGACCATTTGAGAGGTAAAGTAATAGTGTAGTTAAGACATATTATGAAGGACTGCGTTTGTGGTAGTAATAGATTCTTTGGAGCTGGAATTGACAGGACTTTGTGATAGCATGATAAGAAAGAATCTGGGTTGGATATGTAGTAAAAAAAGTTGATAACACACAAAACCCATTGTCATTAAGTTGGTTACATACCTGACCCTCTAGAAGGTTTTGGGGAGATTATAAATCACACAGGAGAAGATAAATAATTATAGAACTAAACCAATGTAATCACATAAAGTTGAGGATTTCATAAATAAACTTAAAACTTAATAATAGAATTCTCAGTAATGGAATTATAACAAAAACCAAATCCACTCACATAAATTGAGTGATTACAACTTATGACAAACCTCCATGGGGCTTCTGAGACTAAATATTTACAAGAGAAGAGTTCCTCACCTTCCTCCCAAGGATTCAAGTTGCTAACCTTTCAGTAACAAGGCCAACACATAATACCTTATGCCACGAAGTAAGTCTCTTAGGTGGCATGTTGTTGTCATATGCTGTTGAGTCAACTATGACTCAAAGTGACTTTATAAATGACAGATCTGAACCCTACACTATCCTGTGCCATATTCAACATCTCTGCCACACTGTTATAGTCACTAGGTCAATTTATCTTGCTGAAAGTTTTCCCCTTCTTTACCCATCACTTTTCAGAGCTTGCTGTCCTTGTTCAAGGACCGGCACCTCTTAACAACAGGCCCATAGTATGACATTGATATTGTTTGGTGTTTCCAATGTGAGCATGACTCATAACGATCATTTGAAAAACAGCTCCGAGTCCTGTATTATCCTATGTGATTCTCACAATCTCAGATATACTCAAGCTCATTGCTCCAGCCACTGTGTAAATCCACTTGGCTGAAGATCTTCCTTTCCGTCACCATCCATCCACTTTCCAAGCATGATGTACCTCTCCAAGGAATAACTTCTCCTAGCAACTCAAAGTATATGAGATGATGCTTTATCATCTTTGCCTCCAAGAGGTGCTATGGCTGCACCTTCTCCAAGACATATCTGTTTTATATTTTGGCAGTCCATGGGATATTAAATATTCTTCTTCAACACCATAGTGTAAAGTATCAATTCTTTTCCTGTCATTCTTAGTTATTGTCCAGTTCTCATATGCATACCAAGTGATTGAAAAGACCATTGTCTGACTCATGCACACCTTAATCCTCAAACTAACATAATTTCTCTTTAATAATTTGGAGAAGTCCCTGAGTGCAAACTTTGCCAGTGCAATCCAGCTCTCCTGACTCCTATTACCAAGTGTATTGATTATGGACCCAAGTAAGACTAAATCATTGACAATTTCAGTCTTTTTTTCATCTTTCATAATGTTCAGTGATGAGGATTTTTGTTTCCTTGACATTGAGATGCAATCCATGTTGAATGCTGTTGTGTTTAACCTTCTGCCAACAAATGCTTCAAGTCCTCTTCACTTTCAACAAGCAAAGGTGTGTGTAAAAAGAGCAAGGGCCATGTGGAGATGGCCATGTCTGACCTTTATCAACTTCACAAAAGAACTGTCCTCATCAACAGCATCAGTTACACAAAATCAATTCCCATGAGATCATACATGTCCCTCACGCTCCCATGTTTCGTTCTACTCATCCCAACATTAATTTTTACTACTTTGCTGGGTCCAAAATCCAATGTGATAGCTAATAGACCAGACATAGCCATATTGGGAAGTCAGAAGGTTATAATGCAGAATAATAACAGAATTTAGTCAAGATAGTTCCTGAAATGTGCAGACACTTCAGCCTCCAGCTTCACAGCATTTTGGTCAGTGTTCCCAAGTTCTCTGTCCTGCTAATATTGTCTCTCCCATCACCAGCCATTTTACAACAAAGTTCTCAGTCCTGTCAGTATTGGCTCCTTCCCTGCCCTTCAAGGTCTCATCTCACATCAGGTCTCTATTTTGGCCATGGCTGTTCTTTTCCTGGTGGTGAGGTTTCTTTGCTAGTGGTGGCGGGAGATCTCTTTCCTCTTCGCTGGCAGGTAAAGATCTGTCTGTCTCTCAGTATGGCTTGCTCAGTTCAATGATGAGATTAGCCAATCCCCTTGTGGATAGGGTAATGTGCCCCATTTGCATATTCTTACCCATCTACATATCATCCTATCTCCTTAAACAAATATTACATCAGCATAAAACAGTGAATCTTTGGGCTAGGAAAGATAACTTTGAATGACAAACCTTAGACACCCAGACTGTATCATCTGCATAACAAAGGTTATTAATGAGTTTTCCTCTAATCCTGATAACACATTTTTCTTCGTGGGGTTCAGCTTCCGAATAATTTGCTCAGCATACAGATTAAATAGGTATGGACCAAGAATACAAACCTGATACACACCTTTTCTAAGTTAAAACCATGAAGTGTCTGCTTGCCTCTGTTTGCATCATAGCCATAATTTGATATGATCCACACAGTTAAATGCCTTTGCATAGGCAATAAATCATAATAGATATTCTCTTGGTATTCTTTGCTTTCAGCCAGGATCCATCTGATATTAGCAATGTTCTATAATTTCCACATTTGGTTGGATTACCTTTCTTGGGAATGGGAACATAAATGAAGCTCTTGCAATCAGTTTGCCAGGCAACCGTCCTCTAAATTTCCTGGTGGGCATGTCCAGGTCTGCATCTGCCATTTGAAACATGTCAGTTGGTATCTCATCAATTTCTGTGGCCTTATTTTTTTGTCAATGCCTTCAGTACAGCTTGAATTTCATCCATTATTATCATTGACTCTTGATCATATGCTACTTCTTGAAATATTTCTGTGTTGGCCAGTACTTTTTGGTACAGTGGTTCTGTGTATTCCTTCCATCTTCTTTTGGTGTTTCCTGGATCATCCAAAATTTTGTCCATGTTACCTCCAAGTTTTGCAACTTGAGGCTTGAATTTGGTTTTCAGTTCTTTCAGCTTGAGAAATGCTGAGTGAGTTCTTTCCTTTTATTTTACAATTCTAGGTCTCTGAACATTCCATTATAGTAGCTTGCTTTGTTTTCTCAAGCTACCTTTTGAAATCTTTTGTTCAACTCTTCTATTTCACAATCTCTTCCCTTTGTTTTGGCTTCTCAATACTCTAGTGCAATTTTCAATGTCTCTTCTAACTTACATTTTTATTTTTTCCTTCTCCTCTTTTCAGTGACCTTTTGCTCATTTCATAGATGACATCCTTAATTACATGCTATTATTTTAGTAAAGATGACTTAGACTTTATAACATAGTTTGATTTTATTGTTATTGTGTACCATCTAGTTGGAACTGACCCATAGCTGAACCTCTATTAGGTTTTCAGAGGTAGTTAATCATACAGGAGGAGATCGTACTCCTATTGGAGCAGCTGGTGGATTTGAACCATGTGCCGTCAGGGTTGCAGTGCAGCTTTTTACTACTGAGTCACCAGATCTCCCTATTTATATCTAGTGTAAACTTACTTCTACTTGAGGGTCAGTGAAAGAGAGGAAGACCTCCAACAAAAGAGATTGGCACAGTGACTGTAGCAATGGGCTCAGATGTGTCAGGGATGATGAAGATGACACAAGATAAGACAGGATTCAGGGGTGTTGTTTCATAGGGTCATTAAGGGTTGCACTCCTCAACAGCACTTACCAACACCAGCAACATTAATTAAAGAATTTCTTGTCTCTCAATTGTTGTTGTTAAATGCCATCAAGTGGTAGACAACTCATAGCAACCCTATCAGTGAAAGACCTGAGCACTGTTCATAGAGTTTCTGAAGGCATGCCATTTCGGAAATGGATGTCACTCCTGTTTCCAAGCTTGTGTTAATTGGGAAGCTCCACCAAACACTCTCCACCATTATCACATTCGGCACATCAGTGTAACAGTGTTTAGCATCACAGCAACCAGCAATGCACAGACCAGTGCTATACCACCAAGAAGAATGTTTGACAAAAAAGCAATTTAAACCAGGACTGACTGCGCAGATTAAAATCACCCAATAGTGATTTCTCAATAGTTTCCATTTAAAACTCAAATCAGTTGCCGGAAATTGTGGGTCATGCTTGTACAATATGATTTATGTAATCACATTCCTGAAAACTGCTGAATTAGCAAGTGTTATGAGATACCTATATAAAAAACAATGTTGTTGTTAGGTGCCATCAGATCTACTCTAACTCATAGGAACTCTATGAATCACAGATCTGAACCTTGCTCAATTCTATATTATACCCAGGATCATTAATATGCTTAGGAAGATTTTTATAGTCACCAAGTCAGTCCATCTTGCTCAGTATCTGTCTTCCACTGACCCACCAATATCTCAGCATGGTATCTTTCCAAGGAATGGCCCTCCTGACAATATGATCATGGTATATAAGACAAAGCTTCACTATTTTTGCCTCTAAAGAGTACCCTGGTTGTGCTTCCTCTAAGGCAGACTTATTTGGCAGTCATGGAATAGAAATACTTTTAACCAACACTACAATTCAAAGGCATCACTTCCTTGGCCTTCTTATTCATTGTCCAACCTTCAGATCATACAAGGCAAATGAAGATACTATGGCTTAGAGCAGCTACATCTTAGTCTTTAAACTTTAGCACTCTTAAAAGGTCCTTGACAGCAGATTTTCCCAGTGCAACATATCTTTTAATTTCTTGACTGCTGTTACTATGAGTGTTGATTATGGGTACAAGTAAAATGAAATTATCAGCAACTTAAATCTTTTCTCCATCTATCAAAATGTTGCATATTTTTCTAGTGGCAAGAATTTTTGTGTTCTTGATGTTGAGATGGAAGCCATATTGAAGTTTGTAGTCTTTGATCTTTTGCAGTACGTGCTTTAAGTTTCTTCATATTCTGCAAACAAGGTTGCATCATTTGTAAAACGTAGATTTTTAATGGGTCTTTCTCCAACTCATATGCCATATTCTTCTTAATATCGCCCAACTTCTTGAATGATGGTAAATGGAGATTTAATAGGTATACAGACAGGATACAACTTTGAAAAACACCTTTCCTGATTAAAACCTTTCAATGTTTCCTTGCTCCATTCAAACAACCTTTTGGTCTATTTCATGAGTACAATTAAGTGTTTTGGGATTCCCGTTCTTCTCAATGTTAGTCATAATGTGTTATGATTCACAGAGTCAAACACTTTTGCACAGTCAATAAAACACAGATAATATCTTTAAGGCACTTTTGTTGGTTTAGTGGTAAGGAGATGAGCTGCCAATGCAAAGGGATGTGGTTCAAATCCACCAGTTGCTCCATGGAAGAGAGATGGAAAATCTCCTCCCATGATCTTTATTGCCTCTGAATACTTGCTGAGGGTAAGCTGTGAGCTGGTTCCAATTGATGGCACACAAGAACAACAAAAGTAACATCTTGTATTCTTAGCTGCTGAGAATCAGCTATTGGTTGGTTCCAATAGATGACACACAAGAAAAACTATAAAAACATTTTCTGGTATTCTTACCTTTAAACTAAGATCCATCTGATATCAGTAATGGTATCCCATGTGCCATAGCCTTTTCTGAATCTTACTTGAATATTGGATGTTTCTATTAACATATTGTTTCAATCATTTAAAAATAATCTTCAACAACATTTTACTTTTATGGGATATTAATGATACTGTTTAACAATTTCTGCATTCTGTTGGATCTTTTTTTGGGGTGTGTGGAATGGGAACAAATATGGATCTCTTTCAATTGGCCAGGTGTTTGTTTAAGCATGTCAGTGATATTCCATCAATTTCTGGGCCCTTACTTTTTTTTTTTGCCAATGTCTTCAGTGCAGCTTGAGTTTTTAATAATGCAATCTAGTTTTCCTTTCCTGTTTGAAACTGAGTCAACTTCAGGGGAATTACGTGTGTACTGAGGGAAAGCAAGCTAATTTAATGTGAAAGCCAGCAATCACAAGGCTAACTTTCATTAAGATTGTGTGGCAGGGTATGTTTTCCTTTTCTCTTCTAGCCTTTACCTCTCTTTAGAGTGGAGACAAGGAAAAGAACGTAACAATTTTATAATTTTTTTTATGCTATGATGGTGATCAATATCAATAAAAGAAAAAGAATTAGTTCACTGGAGTTTTTCCCTTCTCTGAAGGACCCAAAGGATCTATAATCTTCCCCTAACAGAAGGAAATCACTCTTTCAGCCTTTCTGAGGAGTAGATCAGGGAAACCAATGGACTCACATAAGGTGGAGTGGCTGGATTAAAGAAACAGGGAAAGGCAGAGAAGACTTAAAAACACTGAGAGGACTAAGAAAGAGGAAATTCCCAAACACGTCATTATTGTGGTCTCTGAGTACTGATAAGTGACTTAATCTAAAAAAGCAAACATCTGTTTTGTGATTTAATTTGGCTTTTGTCTATTTGTGATCTAATTTTTTTTTCTTTCTGGAAATGCATAGTACCTCCACAATCTTCCAGATGTTAAAAGTTTAAACAAGAATCATATTTATTATTAATGTTAAACATTAATTACCTCTACTTTTCAAACACTTAAGATTTAGAAATAGATATCTCATGTGTCAATGCTCCAGTGAAGCTAGACTTGCTGAGAGAATCTCTAGGCCCGCCTAACTTCCCTAAACCTCATTTGCCCCCTTCCTTCTAACCTGGAAGAATCTTGTCAAGACAGCAAGTGTCCAGAAAAGCATAAATACAAAGCTTATCAAATCTTAGGGTGTAAAAGGTTTAGAGGCCATTTTTTTTTACTGCCTTTTGATTAGGTATTTATTTAAAATAAGCTATCCCACTGGAGGATTTGAGTTTACACTGCAGGCTTCTTTTCCTCTGCTCCAGGTTTCTTTTCTACTGGCTTCTTCTCAGCTGCTGGTTTCTTGGTGGCTGCAGCCTTCTTTCTCACTGCAGGCTTCTTGGTCTTCTTCACATAAACAGCAGCTTTCTTTGCTCCTTTCATCCCTTCCACAGGCTTCTTGCTTGAAGGAGCCCCCTTCTTATCCAATTTGGAATCCAGGCTTTAGCCGCCTTAGCTACCCGGAGTTTGTCCTGGACTGGCCAAGAACGGTATTTCGGTGCATGGTCTTTGTATATGGATTAAGCTTCAGCATGACTTTCTCAGATTTTTCAGTGGGTTCTTCTTCAGGACTCTGCGATGAATCTTCTTGCTTGGTGCTCGGAGGACTCTTTTTTTTTTTATGCTATAGGAATCTTTCTTAAAACTTAAGTGAAGACCCAATAGATAAGCAAAATAAAACCAATAAGTACTGCTATAGTTGAAGCAAGAGTGAGCAGACTGGAATTGCAGATGGTCAGTAGTTATCTTCTCCTACCCTGAGGACGTCCCTTGGAAATATCTGGAAAACTACAATTCTAATCCAATCCTGACACATAACAAACGTGGAAACACATCTGTAATGTCAAATAAGTTGCCCCACCTTTCCACAATTAGTTAGTGTCAAAAAGAGACCAGAAATCTCTCACCTAACTCCTCCTATTGGAAGGAGGAGTGGCATCCCCTTCTGTAATAGCTTGACCCCGGAAAACCTATGAACCTGGAGAGAGGATGAAAGACACCCAAGCATCTAGGACTCTCCTTCATAGGGTCGCTATGAGTCGCCTGCAACTCGACCGCACTTAACAACAACAACAACAACAACAACTCCTACAACATTCTTTTACTAGACAGCACTTACCTGATTTCATTGCCATAGCAGGCAGAGAGTCTTAGAAAGTATCGCCAACTAACTGCTTTTTCCAACCATATTTTTCCTGAACTAATCTAATACAAAGAATAGCTTACCTTCTCTCTCTCCACACAGTCCAAATAATTGTTGAAGTAATAGAAATTGTGTCATAGAAGACATTTTTCCAAGGATTATAAATAGTTTCATTAAACTGATAGACAATTTGGAAGAACTTTACAGCATAGAATTTTAAAATGTCATAAATGCATATTAAGGTTCTATACTGGTGGCCTAGTGGTAAGAATCTGTGCTGTAATTCTGAAGGCTCAAGGTTCGAATTCACCAGTTGCTCCACAGAAAAAGGATGGACAATCTCCTCCCATGTGATATACTGCCTCCGAAAACCCACTGGAGGGTCAGCTATGGGTTAGTTCCAACTCAACAATAAACAACAATGACCTTTCCTTTAAATAAATTTAACAAGTCATTGCTGTAGAGTCAGAACCAACTCACAGCTGACCTTCCAGTGGGTTTTCAAGAGGCTGTAAATTGCTGAAGGGGAGCTCGCCCGTCTTTCTGTTGAGGAGCAGCTAGTATATTCAAATTGTATGTGTACAGTGCAACTCTTCACCCACTATGCCATCAGAACTTCCCATAAATAAACCATTGTTGTTTTTAAGTACCGTCAAGTCAGAATTGACTCACAACTGACCCCTTAGTGGATTTTCAGAAGAGGTAACTTGCAGAGGAGGAGAATTTCCCATCTTTATCCCAAGGAACAGCTGGTGGATTTGAACCATGTGTCTTTGGGTTGGGAGTGTATCTCCTCACTACTAAGCCACCAGAGCTCCTTAAAAATACTAGGAGAGTGCAGTTTAGCAGATGAAATATTCTTAACCCTCTTCATTATGGCTAAGAAAAGTTTCAAGTGGTTTTTGGAGCAGTACAACTTAGAACACCAACTTGTATATACTCACAAGATTATTCCTAAAGAATTATTTTAAAGTTTGGAAACACAGTGATCTAGTTTACAAAATAAGCTTTTTTTTGCTCATAATTTCAGAAATTAAAACACTGATATATATATTTTTTTGAAATATAGTAAGAAAACCAAAATCATCAGTTAATGTGATTTTCTCCTTGTCATATCCACAAATATTTAGACAATTATCTGGAAACATATTCCCCTTAAAAAAACTGTTTGCTTTTGAAAGTTATTAACTCATGCAAATTAGTCCATTTGCCAGCACATCTGATTATAACTTTGATTTCTATGGAATTTCACCATTGTATTCTAGAAGAAACTATTGTATTATGGGATTTCTGCTTAACTCTCTCATTGCTAGCTAGGTGGAGCTGACTCATAGCCGACCCTCCACTGAGTGAGTATGTGTGGGAGATTACCCACCCACCTCCAGAAGAGTTACTGGTGGATTCAAGCCACCAGAGACACAAAGTCTTTGTGTTACTTCCGTAGTCCCATAAGGACATCACCAGGGCTAGTACCCTCATAACATAATCCTAACATTATTTTTCTACAAAAATCTCTGTTCTGACAAGGAGGCCCACTGTTACCACTCCTGTTCAATATTGTATTAGAAGTACTTGCCAGAGCAATGTGGCAAGGGAAGGAAATAAGAAGCATCCAGATCAGCAATCAGATGGTGAAACTGTCGCTATATGCATATTTTATGACAACATACAGAGAAAATTCCAAGGACTCAACAACAACAACAAAACCCTGTTGGAGACGGTAGACCAATTTAGTAGAGTGGTTGGAATACAAGATCAATGTATACAAGTCTGTGGGATTCCTCCACAATAAAAGAGAAAACACGTAGAAGGAAAATAGAAAACCAGTACTATTTACAATGATCTTGTTGGTGGTGCCTTCGAGTCGAGTATGACTCATCGTGACCCTATGAACAGTGGATATGAACTTCATCTAATCCTGTGCCATCTTCACACTTCCTGACACACTAGAGCCCATCGCGGCACTCACCGTGTCAATCCACATGGTTAAGAGTCTTCACCAACCCTTCAGCCTTCGAAGCATAATGTCCCTCTCCAACAAACAGCCCCTCCTACCAACATGCCTGAAGTATATGTGGCTAAGCCTCATCATTTTTGCCTCCAAAGAGCACCCTGGCTGCACCCTCTCCAAGACATTTTTATTTATTCTGTTGGTAGTCCATGGGATATTCAGTGCTCTTCTCTAACACCACAACTCAAAGGCAGCAATTTTTCTTCTGTCATCCCTATTCATTGCCCAGCTCTCAGATGTATAGCAGGTTATCAGAAAGACCACGGCCTAAATCAGACAGACCTTAGTCCTCAAACTGCCCCACTACTCCTCAATAATTTAGAGAGGTCCCTAACTGCAAACTTTCGCAATGCAATACACATCTTGATTTCCTGACTGCTGGTACCAAGGGTGTTAACTGTGGATGAAAGTAAGATGAAATTATTGACAGTTTCAATCTACCGTGTTGTTGTCTATCCACCCAATGGTAAGAATCTTTGTTTTCTTGATACTGAGATGGAATCCATATTGGAGGCTGTATCTTTTGATGTTATACAGCATGTCCTCTTCACTCTCAGCAAGCAAGGTTGTGTCATCTGCATAATGAAGGTTGTACAGTCTCCCTCCGATCCTGACGTCCCAGGAATCTATGAGAGGCAAATTGATTTGTTTCAAGTAACAGATGCAGCCTTGTATGCACTCACCAGTCTATGTCAGGAAATTTGGAGGATTGCTGTCTGGCCAAGGGATAG
The DNA here is from genome assembly GCF_000299155.1 of Elephantulus edwardii. NCBI lineage: Eukaryota > Metazoa > Chordata > Mammalia > Macroscelidea > Macroscelididae > Elephantulus > Elephantulus edwardii. Next base: position 4,756,267 of record NW_006399804.1, read on the forward strand.
GAAGAGGTCCATATTTGTTCCCATTCCCAAGAAAGGTGATTCAACTGAATGTAGAAACTATCAAATAATATCATTAATATCACATGTCAGCAAAACAGTGCTGAAGATCATTAAAAATTGACTGGTAACACCTAAACAACAACAACAACAACAAATTGGCTGGAATAGTACATAGATAAGGAATAGCCAGAAGTTCAAGAACGATTTACAAGAGGCCATGGAACCAGGGTTATCATTGCAGATGTCAGATGGATCCTAGCTGAAAGCAGAGAATACCAGAAGAAAGACTATTTTTGCTTTATTGACTATGCAGAAGTATTTGACTGTATGGATCTTAGCAAGTTGTGGCTGACACTGAGAAGAATGAGAACCCCTGAGTACTTTATTGTGCTCATGCAAAGCCTATACCTGAACCAGGAGGCTGTTGTGTGAACAGAGCAGGGAAACACTGCATGGCTTAAAATTAAGAAGGGAGTGTATCAAGATTGCATTCTCTCTCCATATCAATCCAATTTGTATGCTGAGCGAATTATTTGAGAGGCCATTTACAACAGCCAGCCACAAACTGAGATACTTAGGAATAAACATAACAGCCACAAATCTAGGAAGCTCTGGTGACCTGTGGTAAGAAGCTGTGCTGCAATTCCAAAAGCACTCAGTTCAAATCCACCAGCTGCAGGAGGATAGGCAATCTCCTCCTGTGTGATTAAATGTCTCAGACAACCTATTGGAAGGTCAATTATGGGTCAGTTCTGAATTGATGGTACACAACAATAACAGAGACATAAAAGACCTGTACAAAGAAAAACTACAAAACAGTTCTGTGAGAAACAATAGAGACCTAAATAAATAGAAAAATGTTCCTTGTTCATGGATGTTATTGTTATGTGCCATCAAGTCGCCTGAGAGTCACTGTGACTCTGTGTACAACAGCTGTGAAACCTTCTCTATCCTGAGCCAGTTTCACTGACTCCGACACACCTAATTCCATTGCTCCAGTTATTATGTCAATTCCATCTCATCTGGGGTCTTTCTTTACTGCAATTTCCCTCCACCCTTCCAGGCCTGATGTCCTTTTCCAAGGACTGCTCTGTTCTTGCCATAAACCCAAAGTATGTTAGATGGCGCTTCAAAATGCCTTCAAGGAGAAACTTGGTTTCACCTAAATGTTCTTTTGATGGTTGAATACTCTTCTCCAGCACGACAACTCAAAGGCATCAATTCTTCTACTGTAATCCTTCATCATTGTCCAGCTCTCTGATGTATAGTATGTAACTGTAAAGACAGTGGCCTGGATCGGTCCCACCTTAGTCTCCAGACTGAAATCATTACTCTTTAGCGCTTTAGAGAGGTCCATGAAGGCAGACTTCCCCAGTGCAATTTGTCTTTTGATTTCCTGACTGCTGGTGCCCAGAGTGTTGATTGTGGAGCCAAGCAAGTTGAAATTGTTAACAACATTAATCTCTTCTCTATCTATCTTGTTGCTACCAATTGGCCCAGTGGTGAGAGTCTTTGTCTTCTTGATGTTAAGCTTCAATCCATATTGAAGAGTACAGTACTTGACATTCTGCAGAAAATGCTTTAGGTCCCCCTCAGTTTTGGGAAGCAAGGTTGTATCATATGCTTAACACAGGTTGATGATATATTTTCCTCCAATTCTGATGCCACACTCCTCCTCACAAAGTCCAGCCTCTTGAATGATCTGTTCCACATTTGTTGTGACCCTTACAGTCAAATTCCTTTGTGTATTCAATGAAGCACTAATATACATTCCTCTGCGACTCCTTGCTTTCAGCCAAGATCTATCTGACATTCATGATAATGTCTCTAGTGCCATGACCTCTTCTAAACCCAGCTGATAGTTCTCTATTAAAGTACTGTTACAGTCATTTTTAAGGGAACACAGAAATTCCCTATGATTCAGCTATCCCACTCTTAGACATATACTACAAGGAAATTAGAACTGAGACACAAATGGAGATTGGTGCACCAATGTACCAATACAACATAGCTGTGTTATTCACCATAGCAAGAACATGGAAACAGACCAAATGTCGAACCACAAATGAATGGATAGAGAAATTGTGGTACATTCACACTCACGTGATGGAATACTATGCAGTATTCAGGAATGATTATTTAAAAATTACTATATAACTTGAGAGAAACTGGAGGGCATTATGCTGAGTGAAATAACTCAGGCACATAACTACTGCATAAAGCCATTATTGTAAAAACAGAAGGATAACTAGTAAAACATTTATGGAGATCCAAGGAGGTAAGGTGTGGGAACAGAGTTGTGAAGGTGGACAGGGAAGAGATCTTAGGATCACACAATTTGTTGTGGGTGGGGGAGGTGTAAAAGAAATTGAAAATATTCAGTGGAGATCAAGAAAGACAGGGTAATAGTGAACATAGTTAAATGGTGATTGATTTTATAAAACAATGAATGAGAATGATTGCATGAAACACAATGTGCATGAAGGATAATGTGAAACAAAGTGCATACAAACTTTGTATGCAAAGCAATGTAAAATTTTAAAAAGTTGAAAAAATATCTGTTCCTCAGAATATGAGCTCTGAAGGCATGGACTCCATTTCTATTGTCCTTCTATCCTTAGACTCTAGGTAATCAAGAAATAGATTAATATTTTATGCTTACAACAAGAACTGGAAGTGGCCACACAAAGAGCCCTCATGGTGCAAAGATTAAGTACTGGGTGCTAAATAAAAGGCTGGCAGTTCAAACCTACCCAGAGGTTCCTCGGGATCTACTCTCCCTCATTCACCGTTGTCAAGTTGATCCTGCCTGACTCATAGCCATTGACATTAAGCAGAGTTTTCTTCATAGTGATTCTCCACTGGGTTTCTGAGGCTGTAAGTCTGAATTAGAAGAGACTGCCTATTTTACTCCTAAATACAACTGGTGGATTTAAACGGCTGGTTAACAGTGCAACATGCTATAGACAGACCACACCACAGCTCCTTCCTTAAAGATAATTGTCATTGCATATCATTGAGTCAGAACCAACCCATGGTTTATCCTCTAGTAGGTTTTCATAGGCAGCAGACTGAACAGAAGGAGACTGCTCATCCTTCTCCCGCAGACCAGCTGGATTGGAGTAGAGCAGTGGATTTGAACCATATACCCTTGTGTTTGTTGTACAATTCCTTACCAATAGGCCACCAGATCTTCACAGAGACTACTACCTAGAAAACCATATTCTTGCCACATAAAATCCCGGTGAGTAAAAAAACTTGACAACTACAGGGACGAAGGACTGACAGGGTTAGGATGCAATGTTATAGACAAATCACAGGAAAAAAATGTTGAAAAATTTAGTCTGAATTCTCAACATAATTTATTTCAATCATGGGTAACAGTAGAAATGAATGAATCCTACTTGATCACAATACCTGAAAGTACTCAGTATTTTTAAGGCATAAATTATGATTTAGATACAATAAAGTAATCAGTGTAGTACCTGGAAATGTAGAGCATGTTCTATGAGTATGCTTCTCTTGGTACTGGATGTGATCTTTAAAAAAAATACCCTTTTTTTAAAAAAAAGGAAATACTTTCAGAAGATATGGATGAAGAAATAAAATTATTATAAAGTAGAAAAATAATTTTTTTTAGCATATTTGGCCTTCTGAATACACTAAGGGTGGGGAACAGGGCTCAGACCTCTCACTTGTTAGTGGTTTTTATGGATGAAATTTCAAGCTTCTCAGTAAAGTTTTTCCCGTGTCACCCTTGGTCTTCTCCTTGGTGTCCCCATCATGTCCTAGGTAGAATTCTGATACAATGCCTATAATTACAAATTAAAAGCGTATATTTATTTTTTTTATTTTTGCATGCCACACAAATCAGAATAGGATAAAAAAAGAAATTATACTCCCTTTCATAGAATATTGTAAACCATTATTAGTGATATTTATCTTTATACTTCTCTTCCACAATAAATTACAGTTATTTGAGAGCAGGATCTATTTATTTTAAGCTCTACGTCCAAAATACTTACTAAGATTCCATACAATTAACAGTCTCTGAAATACAGGAGATGCTCATTGCTTTTAAGAGATGGAATGAATGATCATCATTTGTAAACACTGGACATAACCAGAAGAAAGAAACACATTTTCTGCCCTTCTGAAACTGGTAGTCTGTGGGAGGGAAAAATAGTGAGGTAAATGATATTCTGGCAATAAGAATGGAGTTTCAGGGGGTCAGTTAAGAATTAGGGACCATTTTATCGGAAAGGATAAGAATATTGACATTGGAGCTGGTCCTATGGAATGAATTGCATTTTGCCAAATTAAAAACAAGGGGTCAGAAGATATTTCCAAGAGTGAATATGAAACAAAATATTATTTTGAGAACACCATGATCTTGAAGTCTGATGAATACGGAATATAGAGCCTCTGGGAAGAGGAAGTGGAAGGAAGGGAATCAATATTTGTGAGGTACCAAATAAGTGCTAAGTGCAAAGTATTTGTCTCTTTCAGTCTTCTGGAAGAGTGTTGTATGCAGCCAGGAGGTGTCTATAAGGTAGGAGGTATAGATGAGATGGCACTACAAGAGCTCTGGTTCAGTCAGAGTCATATAAAAATTGTAGGCAAAGGAATGATAAATCGAGGCAATGCCATATTTTCTATTTACTAATGGCCTAGTGGCAAGCAGCTCTGTTGCAATCCTGAAGGCACATGGTTCCAGGCCACCAGCTGCTCGGTGGAAGAAGGATGGGCAATCTCCTCCAGTGTAAGTAACTGCCTCTGAAAACCTACCAAAAGGTCAGCTATGGGTCAGTTCCGACTTGACAGTACACAACAATTAACTAGGGGAACCATTATTCACACAGACTTTTCACATTGCCATTTGTGATGGGGCTGACCATTCTCCTATAAATTGAGTACAAGTATCTTATGCCTAGAAGCACAGATTAATGTTACTTCATCTATGTTTTCTTTTATAGAATGAAGATATCTTTGACAATATTTTGGATATTCATCTATGTTCTAGACATTTGAGCATCCATTAAAGTTCTTTCCCCAACTCACTGTTTATACATCTTTACTTTTTTAAAATTATTAAATTTTATTAGTTTTAATGAATATTTACAGAGATTTTGGGTTTTCATTCATTTATTGTTGCACTATTTTCTCCACCCTCCTCCCCAGTTCATTCTTCCCACCCCCTCAATGTCTGTTTTAATTGTCCAATTGCCACAGTGCTTGTCAAAGCCAGTTCTGATCAATCTCCCTTGTCAGTGTGTCCCTTGCCATTCCCTATCACTCCTCCCTGAGAGATACTTCACCCTGATTCATAAGGAAAAGGGGATGGCGTATTCTCTTAGCTACTTCCTGCTGAAAAGGGAATTTCCTCCATCTTATTAGGACTTGGTATTTGAGTCTGAATAGAATGAGGTTGGGTCCCTTGGTATAAACATTTAACATTTGCCTACTGGCGGAAAGGTGATCTTGTTTTTGTTAGGTGCTGTTGACTTGAGTACAACTCATGGCCATCTTATAAACAGCAGATCTGAACCCTGTCCTATCCTGTGCCATTCTCATAATCTCTAAGCATGCTGTCTTTTACAAGGAATAACTTTCCAAACAGCATGCCCAAAGTATGTGAGACCAAGCTTTGTTATTTTTGCCTCCAAAGAGTATTCTGGCTGCATTTTCTCCTAGACATATCTGTTTGTTTCTTGGCAGTTCGTGGATGTTCAGTTCTCTAATACCACAGCTCAAAGGCATCAATTCTTCTTATGCCATTTTTATTCACTGTCCAGATTTTAGATGCATAGCTAGTGGTTGAAAAGATGATGTTTTGAATCAGGTGCACCTTAGTCTTCAAACTGATATCATTGTTCTTCAGTAATTTGAAGAGTTCCTTGACAGCAGACTTGACCAATGCAATATGTTCCTGTTCTTCTGACTTCTGGCACTAGGGGTACTGATTGTGAATTAAATAAGATGAAATTGTTGACAATTTCAATCTTTTCACCAGCTATCGTGATGTTGCTTATTGATCCAGTGGAAGCCTTGTGGTAAGGAATTGCACCGTCAACACAAGGGCATGGGGTTTGGATCTGCCAGCTGCTCCTCAGAAGAAAGATGAGTAAAATCCTCCCATGTGAGTTACAGGCTCTGAAGACCTGCTAGAGGGTAAGCTCTAGACTCGACAGTACAGAACAACAACAATAACAACTAGCTGAAAGGTCAACAGTTTGATTCCACACAGAGGCATCCTGGTAGAGAGACCTGGACATTTGCTTTATAAAGATCACAGCCTCCAAAACCTCACCACGAGTCAAAATGCACTTGATGGAAACTAGTGTTTTCTTTCATCATTTACGTCCGTCTTGTTCAATGCCTTAACATCCCATTTTCTTTAAAGAGCAACTTGTGAACTCTGTTTCTTTCTACATTCTTGTTCTCATGTCTCTGTGCACTATGTTACAGAAATTTTTTTAAATGACCTTTGTAAGTTTTGCTTAATTTGAAATGTCTTTGTGAACTCTTTTGTCATTTTCTTTCATAATTAGAAACTGCTATGTCCTACTTGGTTGGTTTTTAAAAAATAGTTTTCATTCCCAGCTGAAGAAAATCTGCTTCTATCTTGCAAGGCATCTGTCTTTGTTGCTCATTTCTTTGGTTTACTTACTGACTTATTATCTGTTTTAAGAGCAAACTGATTTTAATGGATTCACACTGCTGTTTGTTTCCTTGTAGGTGGTCACTAAGAGGATGTGAGATCAAATATTTCATACAATTATCAAATAAGTAGACAAAAGGACATAAAACATCTGGACTTTTGGGTAAGCAATTGGTAGCATATGCATTAGAGAAATGGAAATGAATTCCTTTGACTATTGATACTATAAAATGAATCTTAGATGAGACTATAAACAATGAATAGTTTAAAATGCAGCAGTATGTGGGTGAACTATCTTGGTTTAGATTAGTAGACCTGGTAAGAGTGTAAGGTCAAGACCAGTTTTGTTTAACATCTTCATAAATAATCTGGAAGAGTGATTAAAAAACCTCTTTAATTACATCTTTAAGTGGCATCAAGCTGGGAAGTGTTAAATATGATATGAGGGAAAAGACTAGAAGAGGTAGATAAATAACATTATAAATTCAGAGGTTTTTATTTCCATTAATCAGGAAAAGTATAAAAGAGGTAGCTTAGTGTTAGAACTATTTCAAGTAAAGCTGTTAAAGGGAAAGATGAGTAAAGGAATAATAATTTTTCAAGTGGTCATTTAAAGAAATTCATAAGATGGTGTAGAAGAAGCTCAGTAATGATCACAGAATTAACATTACTATGATTTTTTAACATCATGCACAGCATATAACTTACAAATCTATATGCCAATATGACACAAAATCATTAATAATTTTTCAACAAATATAAAAGAATATGAAGAAATCTGTGCATTCTGTACTTTTGGTTGTGTACTGCTGAGTCGGGACTAAACCATAGCTGAACCTCAAGCGGGGTTGCAGAGACAATAAATCTCATGGGAGGAGATTGTCCATCCTTCTCCCATGAAACAGCTGGTGGATTTGAACAGCATGCCTTTAGGATTGCAGAGCAGCTTCTTACCACTAGGCCACCAGCGCTCTCTATTCTGTACTTAGTTGTTATTTATTTCACTTTCAAATTAATATATAAAAGCATTGCTTTTTGGTGGGCATAGAGTTGCATAAATTTTGATACATATATAAATTCATGTAATTAACACCACAGACAAGCAACAGAAAATGTCATCATTCCAAAAAAACTCCTTTATCCTATCCCATTGTAGTAATAAATTCCTCTCTTTCTTATTCTCTGACAATTACTGTTTTAGTTTGCCTTTTTGAGAGTATTATGTAAATGGAGTCTGTATAACTTTTTTTCTCTTTGGTTTGTTCTTTTTAAATTTCTTGTAATTATTTTTTAAAAATTTTAATGCAGTTTGTATATAACTTTTTGAGAATGATTCTCTCATTCAACATAAGGTCATTTAGATACTGTTAGTAATAAAGAGAACATTATTGGTATAAAGAACAACTAAGATGTATCTAAAAGGAACAAGGAATATCATTGCTGGTATCAGTTGCATTTTAACAAAAAGTAGAGAATATCAGAAAGATATTTTCTTCTGTTTTGTTGACTACTAAAAAGCACTTATAATAATAAATTATGGATAATATTGAGATATTATGGTGCTGAGAGCTGGACAATAAATAAGGATGACAGAAAAATGGATGCCTTTGAGCTGCTGTGGTGAAGAGTGCTGACTATCTCATGGATAAGATGCAGCCAGAGTGCTCCTTGCAGACAAGAATGGCAAAGCTTCATCTCACATGCTTTGGTCATGTTGCTAAGAAAAGATTTACCTTGATGAAGCACATCATGCTTGAAAAGGTGGGGGTATGACGAAGGAGAGGAAGATTCTCAAAAAAAGGAGATTGACACAGTAATTGCAGCAACGGGCTCAAGTGTGTCAGAGATTGTGAGGTTGGCAAAGGATAGACAGGATTCAGGTCTGTTGTTCCTAAGATTGTTATGAGTTTTACTCAACTCGATGACACCTAACAACAACAACATAGAGAAGGATGGAAATTCAGGAACACTTAATTGTGCTAATGTGGAATTTATGAATAGGCTAAGAAGCAGTTGCCTGACCAAAACGAGAGGATATTGTATGGCTTAAAGCCATGCAAAGTAGTGTGCATTTACAGATCTATTTCTTCATAATACCTATTTTGTACTCTCTCTCTCTCTCAAATAATCCAAGAAATTAGAAAATAAAGAATATGGCTTCAGAATTGGAGGAAGACTCCTCAACAACTAGCCATATGCAGCTGACACAGTCTTGCTCACTGAAAGTGAAGAGAACTTGAAGCACATGTTAAAGAAAAGCAAAGATTTTCAGTATGGATTACACCTTAGTGTAAAGCAAACAAAAATCCTCACAAATGGGACAATGATAAATAGAGAAAAGATTGAAGTTAGCAAGGATTTAATTTTATTTGGATCCACAATCATGGAAACGGCATTTAATAATTTAAGCAAAGTATTGCATTGAGGAAATCAGCTGCAAAAGACCTCTTTAACATGAAATGGTTTCTGCAACCACTGTTTTTGTTAATCTCTTAACTAATTGCCTACATTACACTCTCCTTAATTGTTATGATGTTTTGTGAACCTGTTGAAAACAAGTACTTTTTGGCTTAAAAGTCAATAAAATGGAAAGAATATGCATAGAATAATGTATTCTATGTAGCCATGCCACTGTGAATGACAATTTCTTGCATATTTAGCCATTTTGATTCCTATGAGTTTTACTTTTTTTGTTGCTGTGCAAAACCTATCAAAGGAAAGTAAACTTCAATTTTACAATCTTTATGACTAAAAGCGGGTACTACCGTTTATTTTACTGACTTGTTTAAATGATTCACTTTTGTAAGAATCAGATGGCATTATGCTTGTTGTACAAAGCCATATTGGTACATGACATAACAGGAAACAATAGTATATGATATATTTATGAGTACTATAAAGAAAATATTGTGTTTAATGTACTCAGAAATGGTTATTAAAATTCTCACAAATGGGTTGACCTTTGCAGATACCCTATGTTTATCAGCATAGAATACTTTTAATGTGGATATCAAATTCTAAATTCTGTTCCATTGAAAGTAATTTGCAAGTCATTAAAACTAACTTTTCTCCAGTAATACATGTTTACATTTAAATTTAATTGCTGTAATAAAGGAAAACATCTAAAGAGCACTGCAGGATTTATGCATTTCCCATTGATTATGTCTGAATAAATGTGTTTTTTAAATGTACATTTAACACTATAATTCTGAAAGAATTTTTAAAATAAACCTAGTTGCTGGAAGAGGGCATTTTATTGAAATATTTTAATATGTGGTACAGCTATAACTTCAAACTTAAGACTTACTTTTAAAGTTATAGACAATAGACTATGCCTTCTCTACAGTCTGGAAATTGAAGCAATTATGAACTTCTATAGGTATTAATTTTTAAATAGTGTAAGCATGTTAAATATAAAAATGTACAACCCCAACAATTCTATGTTTTGCTTTGGTTGAACTTGGTGTGTTTTCATCACCCATCAGTTATTTGTGAGGGTATTTATTCAATATGAATATTGTTTCATGTTTGCATGGCTAAACATTTCATTGTCCCCAGTGTGTAAAGGAAGTACAATTCTATTGCTTTGTTTGCTTATTAAATAATTATTTTTGCATAAAAAAATCTCTTTAAAGTCTTAAAGAACAAAGATGTCACATTCAGGTTTAAGGTGCACCTGGCCTTTGAAAATAGTAATCATAAGTACTTCACATACATGTGACAGCTTGGCAAGGAATAAGGATGCCCAAAGAGTCAATACCTTTGAATTACAGTATTGACAAATACTGAATATACCACTGGCTCACAAAAGAACAACCAAATATCTTTCAGGAGAGTAGCTAGACTAAATTTTAGGGGGAGAATGACAAGACATCCTCTCACATACTTTCAATATATTATTAAGAAGGACCAATTCCTAGAGGAATAGCAAAAATAGAGGAAGCCCTTCAAAGAGATGGATTGACACAGCAACTATAATAATGAGCTCAAACATAGCAAAGATTTTAAGGATGGTCCAGGACTAAGCAGTAGTGTGTTACATTGTTCATAGGGTTTCTGTGAGTCAGAATTAACTTGATGGATGGTAAGAACAATGATTAATGATGTCAACATTTTTCTTTTTACATGTACTTGCAATCTGTTTATCACTTTTAGGGAGCTCTGGTGGCTTAGTGGTAAGGAGTTGTACAGCCAACCCAAAGGCACACTATTCAAACCCACCATTTGCTCTGTGAGAGAAAGATGGGTTTCATAAACCTCCGAAAACCCACTGAAGGGTCAGCGATGAGTCAGTTCTGAATCTCTGGTACATAACAGCAATGATATATCCTCTTTTAGTTCCCAGATTGACACAGGCATTTGCAACTGGCTTCTAATTGGAAAGTTGGCAGTTTGAATGCACCCCTTACAGCACAGAAGAAAGGCCTCATGACCTGATTCTGTAAAAATCGCAGCCAAGAAAATTCTTTGGAGAAGATCTATTCTGTAATGCATGGAGTTGCCCTGAGTTGGCATCAACAACTCTGGGCTTTGTGTTTATATCCTCTTGGTTGAAGTGTCTGTTCTTTGGTCTTTTTCAGAAAATCAGTGTGGTTTTGTTCTTTTTTTAAATGTATTGTTGAGCTTATAGAGTTCTTCACACATTCTGGGTACAAGTCCGTTCTTGACTATCACATTTTAAGGTATTTTCTCTCATTCTGCAGTGTGTCCCTTCTTTCTCTTAGTGGTATTTTGCAAAGCCGATATTTTAAATTTAAATCCAGTTCATCAACTTTCTGTTACTGGTCATGGTTTTGATATAACATCTCACATTTCTTTGCCTGGCACACAAGTCCTGGGTCCAAAAGATTTTTCTCCCGTGATTGCTCTAAAAGTCTAATAGCTTTTAACATTTTACATACATTATGATCTTGTTTGAGTTAATTTTTTAAAATTGTCAGTTTTAGATTAAAGTTACTATTATTTTCTTGTATGTTCAATTATTCAAAAAGCATGTGTTGAAAAGGCCATAGTTTTTCCATGGAGTCACCTTTGCACCTTTGTCAAAATTCAACTGGATATATTTATTGGGGCTTATTTCTGGACTCTTCATTCTGTTCTATTCATTTATATGTAGTAATATGATACTTCCAATGTAGGGTTTTATTTTTCCAAAATTGTTTTAAGAATTTTAGTTCGTTTCCAATAGAAAGCTTAGAATCAGCTTATTTACATTTATAAAAATTACTGGTAGATTTTGATAGTTTGTCTTAAATTTGTAGAATAGATAGCTCTACTATGTGAATCTTCTAATCTTTTCTGTGTTCCATTAATATGATTTTCTTTCATCAATATTTTGGAGTTTTCCACATACAGATCTTACACATATTTATTAGAGTCACACTTAAGTATTTTTTCAACTCTTGTAAAGTTTTATTAATTTAAAATTCCATTTATTTCTTACTAGGATGTAGAAATGTCACTGATTTCTGGGCTTTGTAGCCCTGAAGCCTTGCTCAGATTTTCTTTGCAGATAACATTATATGATGTTTATTATAGATATTCTTTTAAAAGCTGAGGAAATTTCTTCACCTTCTAGTTTGTTTAGAAAATTAACCATAAATTATGGCTGAATTTTGTCAAATAATTTTTCATCATAGATTGATATGATCATGTTTTTTCTTCTTGAATTTGTGAATTGTTGTTGTGACTAGGTGCAATCGAGTTGAGTACGACTCAAAGTGACTCTATGAACAACAAACCTGAATCCCATCCTACGGTATGCCATCCTTACTACCTCCGACACACTGGAGCCCATTGTTAAAGTAACATCAATCTTGATGGGGGTCTTTCTCTCTTTCACCAACTCTCTACTTTTCCAACTTTTAAATATAGTCTTTTCTAAAAAATAGCCTTTCCTAGCGATATAGCCAAAGTAGGAGAGAGGAAGCTGTGTCATCCTTGCCTCCTAAACTTTTCCAAGATACACCTGTTTGTTCTTTTGGCAACCCATGGAATACTCTTCTCCAATATCACAATTCAAACGCATCAATTCTTCTGTCATCTTTAGTCATTGCCCAACTCTCAGATGCATATCAAGTAACTGAAAAGAGTATTTCCTGAATCAGGAATGCTTTAGTCTTCAAACCTACATCACTGCTCTTCGGTATTTTGGAGTCCTTGACAGTAGACTTGTGTAATATAATATGTCTCCTTCTCTCCTGACTTCTGGCACCAAGGGTGTTGATTATGGATACAAACAAGATGAAATAATTAACAGTTTCAATCCTTTTTCCATCTATCATGTTGCCTCCTGGCTCAATGGTAAGGACTGTTGTTTTCTTGATGTTAAGATGCAATCTATATTGAAGACTGTAGTCTTGGATCTTCTGCAACAAGTGCTTCAGGTCCCCTTCATTTTCAGCAAGGAAGGTTGTGTCATCTCTGTTTTCAGAGGCAGTTCATTGGACAAAAGAAGACTTCCCATCCTTCTGCAGAGCAGCTGGTGGCCTTGAACCACATGTCTTTGGGATTGCAGCTCAGCTTCTTGCCACTAGGCCACAAGAAAACCTGTTACCTGCATATAGCTATAAAAATATAGATTGTTGATAAGTCTTCCTCTGATCCTGATGCCCCTTTCTTCCTCCTAGAGTCCAGCATCCTGAATTACTTGCATGCACAGAGAACAGATACACTTCTGATGCATACCTTTCCCTATTTTAAACCATACAGGATTTCTTTGTTCCATTTGGACATTGAAATTGTTAATATGGTCATCATATTCATCAATTTTAAAATACTAGATTGTTCTTACATGTATAGGATAAACTCCATTTGGTTGTGGTATATTACATACATTACCAAATTCTACCAATTGACATATTTCAACAAACAGATGCTGCCCTGGACGCGCTCACTAAGTTGTATCAAGAAATCTGGAGAACAGTCACCTGGCCAACTGACTGGAAGGGATCTATATTTGTTCCCATTCCAAAGAAAGGTGAACCCACAAAGTTAAAAATTATTGAACAATATCATTAATATCACATGCAAGCAAGATTCTGCTGAAAATTGTAAAAAAACTGCTGGAGCAATACATTAACAGAGAACTGCTAGAAGTACAGGCTGGGTTTAGAAGAGGCCGTGGGGTTAGAAATATTATAGCTAAAGTTAGATGGATCTTGGCTGAAAGCAGAGAGAACCAGAAGAATGTCTATTTGTGTTTCATTGATTAAGCAAACACATGTGACTGTGTGGACCACAAGAAAATGTGGCTGACTGAAAAGAGTGAGAATCCCAGATTATTTGATATGCTTGCACAAAACCTATATTTGGAACAGGAGGCAGTCATCAGAACAAAACAAGAAAACATTACATGTTCAAAATTGGTATGGGTATATGCCAGGAATGTGTCCTATCTCCATTACTTTTCAATCTAATTGCAAAACAGATCATCTGGGAGACTGGGCTGTATGAGAAGGAATGTGGCATCAGTGTTGGAGAAACACTCATCAACAAACTGCATTATGCAGATGATACAACACTGTTTGCTGAAACTGAGGAATACCTGAAGTTCTTGCTGCAGAAGGTCAAGGACTGCAGCTTCAATATAAATTGAAGCACAACGTCAAGAAAACAAAGATTCTCAACACTGGGCCAACTGGCAGCATGATGATAGATGGTGAAGAGATTGAGATTGTTAACAGCTTTAGTTTGCTTGGCTCCACAGTCAACATTCTTGGTCCCAGCAGCCAGGAAATTAAATGACATATTGCATTAAGAAAATCTGCTGTCAGGGACATATCCAGAGTACTGACTAGCAATGACATCAGTATGTAGACCTGATCTAGGCCATAGTGTTCACAATTGCTTGCTATGCATCAGAGAGCTGGACAATGACTAGGGATGATAGAAAGACAACTGATGCCTTTAAGCTGTGGTGCCAGAGAAGAGTGTTGAATATATCATGGACTGCTAGGAGAACAAACAGATTTGTCTTGGAGAGGGTGAGACCAGGCTTCTCCTAGGAGGCAAAGATTCTGAGGCTTCATCTGACATACTTTGGGCATGGTGCAAGGAGGGACAGTTCCTTGGAGATGGACATCAATCTTGGGAGGGTGGAGGGACAGGGAAAGAGAGGAAGACCATCGATGAGATGGATTGATTCAGTGACTAGGGTAATGAGAGTAAATGTGTCAGAGACAGTAAAGTTGGCACAGGATAGAGCAGGTATCACGACTATTGAATACAGGGTCACTATGAGTCCCAAGCAACTCAGCAGCACATAACAAGAACAACAACAACATTCCCTGATATTTTGCTGGGGATATTTGAACTTATGTTTATGTGTGATACAGTTTTTCAGTTTTCTTATACCTTATTTGTCTGTTTGGTACAGTGTCATGCCAAATAAAGCTCCCAAACCACTGCTATTTCATCCCCTCCAACTCACAGTGTTCCTAGAGGACAGAGTTGAACTGCCTCAGAGGATTTCCAAGGCTGTAATCATTATGGAAGTAGGTTGCCACATCTTTCTTTCATGGAGCATTTGGTGAGTTTGACTGCTGGTGTTTCCATTGCAGACAAGCATTTTCAGGGCTCCTGTGTTAGTGTAACTCAGACAATAGCTTGAAAAGGGTTTCTTTTCTGTTATTTCTGGAAGAATTTTTATGAATTGATATTAACTATTCTTTAAATACTTGGGAGATCTTTAGAAATTATAGGTGAACAGCTACAGCAAAAGCCTCTCAACTGGTTCAATTGGTTGATACTATTTCTTTGTTTCTATTTACTTGCTGACTTTCAGTTTAATGAATTTCTCAGTTACTGAGAGATGGACACTGAAGTGCCCAATTATAATTGTGAATCTGTTAATTTATTTTTTTCCAAGTTTTCAGTTTTTGCTTCACGTATTTTGCAACTCTGTGTGTGTATGTGCATAAGTACTTAAGAACAAAAGGGAAGAGAAATATTGGAGGATTGGCTGAGCTTTAGGAAATTTTTTTTTCCTTCTTCTTGAGGAAGAACTAAAGATTTATGCTAGAGCTTTCTTTGTACCCAGTTTTAGATTTCAGGTTGTCTTAAGTCAGGCTGAAGGGACTCCGGTGAAAAAGAAAATTGGTAAACTTACTATTGTCTATATAGCCTTTAAAAAAAAAAGTCTGTCTTGTAGAAAGTGCAACTAGAGTCTTAGAAGCTCCATAAAAGCAAGACAGGTGAAACGTTATCTCATACTTTGAGTATGTTGTCAGGAGTGACCACTTCTAGTAAAAAGACATCATTCCAGGAAAGGTGGAGAGTCAGAGACAGAGAGGAAGATCCTCAACAAGATAGGTTGATGCAATGACTGACAGTAGGCTTGAGTATATCAGAGATCAGGAAGATGACACAGGATAGGACAAAGTTCAGACCCATTATTCATAGGGTATCTATGAGTCACAGTTAAAACAACAGCATTCAAAGGGAGTTCTGGTGGCCTAGTGGCAAAATGCTGCACTGCAATACCAGAGGTACGTGGTTCAAATCTACCAGATGCTCTGCTGGAGGAGGGGGCAATCTCCTCCTGTACATCAGTATGTAATCAGATCTTATTTGACGGTACACATAAAAATAATACAATAAAAATTAAAAAGCAAACAAACAAACAACAGCATTCAGCAACAACAATAACGGGGTTTTTTTTATATGATTTTTATAAATGTGTATTTCTTCCTCAATTTGCCTGCCTAGCTTACTTTTTTAGAATGCACACATAGCTATGACGTGTTCAGGATTTACATCATTGTTGTTAGATGCTGTTGAGTCAAGTATGACTCACAGTGATACTAAAACAGCAGACCTAACCCCTGCTTTATCTCATGCCTTCCTCATCTTGGACACACTTGGGCCCCTTGCTGTAGTCACTGTGTCAATCTGGCTCATTGGGGTCTTCCTTTCCTTGGATAATTTCCATTTTTCCAAGTGTAATGTCCTTTTCCAAAAAATAGCCTTGCTTAGCAACATGTCCAAAGTATGAAAGAAGAAGCTTCACCATCTTTGTCTCCAATGAGCATTCTGGCTACAATTTCTTCAAGACATATCTGTTGTTCTGTACATAAGGTTTTCAGTTTTTCAGTACTCTTCTCCAGCATCATAACTTTCTTCTGTCATCCTTACTCACCGTCCAACTCTCTGATGTATAGCAGGCTATTGAGAAGATTATGGCCTGAATCACCTTAGTCTTATTAACACTTCTAACAACAAAACCCCCAAGTGTTAATAAGTCTACAAATGATGCACAAATGAACACACAAGATGATGATGTTTCATTGTTGTTGTTATGTGCCATCGAGTCACCTGAGACTCATAGGGACCCTATGTACAACAACCCTAAACCCTGCTCTGTCCTGTGCCAATCTCACTGTCTGACACACCTACTCCCATTACCCCAGGCACAGAATCAATCCACCTCATAGAGGATCTTCCTCTCCTGCTCTGTCCCTCCACTCTCCCAAGCATGATGTCCTTCTCCAAGGATTGGTCCCTCCTTGTAACATGTCCAAAGTATGTCTGATGAAGCCTTAGAATTCTTGCCTCGAAGGAGCAGCCTGGTTTAATTGTCTGCAGGGCGAACCTGTTCATTTTCTTAGCAGTCCATGGTATATTCAATACTTTTCTCCAGTATCACAGTTCAAAGGTATCAATTCTTCTTCTATCTTGCCTAGTAATTGTCCATCTCTCTGACGCATTGCAAGTGATTGCAAAGACCACGGCATGTATCAGATGCACCTTAGTCTCCAGAAGACACCATTGCTCTAACAGCAGACTTTCCCACTGCAATAGATCTTTTAATTTCCTGGCTGATGGTGCTAAGAGTGTTGACTGTGGCAAGAAAACTAAAGCTGTTAATTATCTCAATCTCTTCACCATCCATACTGATGCTGCCAATTGACCCAGTGGTGAGAATCTTTGTGTTGTTATTGAGCCTCAATCCATATTGAAGGCTGCAATCCTTGACCTTCTACAGCAAGCACTTCAGGTCCTCCTTAGTTTCAGCAAGCAGGGTTGTGTCATCTGCATAATGCAGATTGTTGATGAATCTTCCATCAATCCTGATGCCACACTTCTCCTCATACAGCCCAGCCTCCTGGATAATCTGTTCTGCATATTGGTTGAAAATGTACGGCGATAACACACATCCCTGGTGTACACCTTTCCTAATTTTGGACCACACAGTGTTTCCTTGCTTTGTTCTGATGACTGCCTCCTGGTTGAAGTATAGGCTTTGCATTAGCACGATCAAGTGTTCTGGGATTCCCATTCTTCTCAGAGTCAGTCACAGTTTGTTGTGATTCACACAGTCAAACACCTTTGCATAAACAATGAAACACAGATAGATATTCCTCTGGTATTATCTGCTTCCAGCCAATATCCATCTAACATTAGCTACAATATCCCTTCAAACCCAGCCTGCACTTCTGGTAGTTCTCTGTTGATGTGCTGTTCCAGTTCTTTTTTGGATAATCTTCAACAGAATCTTGCTTGCATGTGATATCAATGATATTGTTCAATAATTTCCACACTCTGTCGGGTCACCTTTCTTTAGAATGGGAACAAATATAGACCTCTTCTGGTCAGTTGACCAAGTAGTTGTCTTCCAGATTTCTTGGCACAACTTGGTGAGCACATCCAGGGCAGCATCTGTTAGTTGAAATACATCAATTGGTATATCATTGATTCCTGGGGCCTTATTTTTTGCCAATCACTTCAAAGCAGCTTGAACATCTTCCTTCATTACCATCGGCTCTTGCTCATATGTTGTTTCATGAAATTCTTCTGTGCCTGCCAATTCCTTTTGGTACAGTGACCCTGTATACTCTTTTCAGCTTCTTTTAATATCCTGGATCATTTAATATTCTGCCGAAAGCATCCTTAAGTATAGTAACTCAATGTTCAAATTTGTTCTTCAGTTCCTTGAGCTTAAGAAATGCTGAGTGAGCTCAGCCCTTTTGATTTTCTGACTCCAGCTCCTTGTCCATTTCATTGTAATATTTTACTTTGTCTTCCTGCACTACCTTTTGAAATATTCTGTTCAGCTCTTTAATATCTTGAATTCTTCCCTCTGCTTTGGCTTCTCAGCACTCTATTCAGAGTCTCTTCTCACATCCATTTTTGTTTTTTCTTCCTCCTCTTTGTAATGACCTTTTGCACTTTTCCTAGATAGTACTCTTGATATCCTCCTACAATTCATCTGGTTTTCACTCATTGGTGTTCAAGGCCTCAAACCTGTTCCTGAGAAGGTTCTGAAATTCAGGTGGGATAGACTCAAGGTCATATTTTGGTTCCCGTAGATTTGATTTAATTTTCCTTAGCTTCAGCTTGAACTTGTATATGCGTAGTTGGTACTCTGTTCCACAATCAGCACCTGGCTTAGTTTTCATAGCTGATAGTGACTTTTCCAGCAGTTCTTTTCACCGATGTAATCAGTCTGATTCCTATAGAAACCATCAGGTGAAATCTATGTGTATAACCTATGTTTATGTTTCTTATGAAACATATTTGCAATGAATAAGTCATTGTGCAAAATTCATTCTATCTCCAGCTTCATTTCTGTCACCAAGTCCAAGATGCTACATAAGTGAATTCTCTTATTAACACTTCTAAGATGTAATAGTACACCTTAGTCTTCAAACTGACATAATTGCTTATAAGTATTTTTGAGAAATCCCTGACAGTGGATTTCCCCAATTTATCTCCTGATTTCCTGACAGCTAGGACCAAGGGTATTGATAGTTTATCCAAACAAGATGAAATTATTAATAGCTTCAATCTTTTCTCTATCTATAATGATGTTGACTGTTGGTTCTGTGTTGAGATTTAATCCATACAGAAGGATATAGTTTTCAGTTTGAAGCCATCCTCACTTTCCACATGCAAGGTTTTGATGAATTTTCTTCCAAACTTGATGCCACATTTTTTTTAATAGTCCAGGTTCATGAATTATTTGTTCAACATACAAACTGAAATGTATGGAGAAAGGATACACCTCTGGCACACACTTTTCCTGATTTTAAACCATGCAGTGTTCTCTTGCTCTGTTCAGACAACACATACTTGATCAAAATATAGATTTCTCATGAGCTATTCAGTGTCCTGAATTTCCATTCTTCTTAATGTTAGCCACAATTTATGATCTACTGAGTTCAAATGCTTTTGTTTAGTCAATAAAATACAAAAAGACATTTTTCTGGTATTCTCTGCTTTCAGCCAGTATCTATCAGATCTGCAGTCATATCCCTGGTGCCATTGCCTTGTCTAAACTCCACTTGAACTTCTTTCTGGCAGTTTCCTGTTGATGTATTGTTCTGTTTTTTGGATGGTCTTCAGCAATATTTTACTTGCATATCTATAGCTCTATTTAATAGTAAACAAATATAGTATGAATTCTCCATCTTATCTGAAAACCAAAAGTCTTCAAATTTATGTTTGCCAATCATCAAAAACCCATGTTATGCAGATGACACAATCTTGCTTGCTGAAACTAAAGAGGACCTGAAGTGCTTGCTGCAGAAGGTCAAGGACCATAGTCTTCAATATAGATTGAAGCTCAACATCAAGAAGACAAGGATTCTCACCACTGGGCCAATTGGAAGCACAAAAATGGATGGATAAGAGATTGAGGTTGTTAACAATTACAGCTTGCTTGGCTCCACAATCAATATTCTTGGCACCAGCAGTCAGGAAAGCAAAAAACTAACTGTATTAGATACATCTGCTGTCAGGGACCTTTCCAGAGTACCATGAAGCAGCGATGTCAGTTGAGAGACTAAGGTGCACTTGATCCAGGCCACTGTTGTCGCAATTAATTGCTATGCACCACAGAGCAGGACAATGACTAAAGAAGACAGAAGAAGAATTGATTCCTTTGAGTTGTGGTGCTGGAGAAGAGTCTTAAATGTACCATGGACCATCAAGAAAACAAATAGGTCTGTGTTATAGAGGATAGAACGAAGTTTCTCCTTGGAAGCTAGGAGTTTCACGCTCCATCTCACAAACTTTGGGCATGTGGCCAGGAGAGACCACTCCTTAGAGAAGGACATCGTGCTTGGAAGGATGAAGGGACAGCGCAAGAGAGGAAGACACCAGATGAGATGAATTGATACAATAACTAGGGCAATGGGGGTAGATGTGTCAGTGTCAGTGAGACTGGCTCAGGATAGGGCAGGCTTCAGAGCTGATGTACATAGGGTCACTATGAGTCCTAGGTGACTCAGCGGCACAACAATATATACAACACCAAAATGTATACAACAGGCATTTGTTAGTAAAATTCAATGAAATTAAAATGTTATTATTGCTACCCTTAATATCATGTTCATAGCTTGCTTTTTTATCTTCCTTTTTTAATATAATAAATATTGATCTAAAATATGTAGGTAACAGAGGATGGGACTACCCAGAATCAAAGAGTGAAAGGCAAGGAAAGTGCACAAGAGATTTTATAAGAGTGATAAATTCAGGGGCTGGAAATTACCAAGTATGGATTTGTCTGTTTTTTTTTTTTTAATTAGAGCAATGCAAATATTTATAAAGTAGTATTTTCATAATGGTGATATTCCCATCAATAAAGACTTATTGTTATTGTAGTAATTGTTGGGTGCAGTCAGGTTGAGTAATAGTCTCTCCTAGCAACATGTCTTTGGAGACTAAGGTGCGTCTGATACAGGCCATGGTCTTTGCTATCACTTGTTATGCATCAGAGAGTTGGACAATGACTAAGAAGGATAGAAGGAGAATTGATGCCTTTGAGCTTTGGTGTTGGAGAAGAGTATTGAGGGTACCATGGACTGCTGGGAAAACAAATAGATTCATCCTGGAAAGGGTCAAACCAGGCTGCTCCTTGGAGGCAAGGATTTCAAGGCTCTGTCTAACATACTTTGGACATGTTGCAAGGAGGGACAGGTCCTTGGAGAGGGACATCATGCTTGGTAGGGTGGAGGGACAGCGTAGAAGGGGAAGGCGCCCTATGAGGTGGATTGATTCAGTGACTGGGGTAATTGGGGTGGGTGTATTGGATACGGTGCAATTGGCACAGGATAGAGTTTAGGGATGTTGTACATAGGGTCGCTATGAGTCACAAGCGACTCGACGACACATAACAACAACAACAACAACAGCAACATGTCTAAAGTATGAGAGACAAAGTTTTACCATCCTTGCCTCCAAGAAGCACTTTGGCTGCACTTTCCCCAAGACATATACATTCATTCTTTCAGCAGTCCATGGGATAGTCAGTATTTTTCTGCAGCACCAAAACTCAACAACCACATAGTACAGGTAATTCATTCCATGAAGAGAAGGATTGTATTAAGGACTTTAAAAAATACATGATAGCAAACAACTAAATTCATGTATCAACAAATATTTATGAAGTAACTACTATATGTGTGTAAATTGATTGGACATTGGTGATACACAAATGAATATAACATACTCTCTTCTTCAAGGAATTTATTATGATGGCAAAAGGTAGACAATAGACAATTAAGAGTCACTGTGGCAAACACGACAGGAAAGTGTGTACAAAGTATTTTCCAGAGTTTATAAAAGGGGACCCTTGACAAGAGGGATACTTTAAAATGGAAGGTCCTATAGGAATTAGCCAAGAGGAAAGAAAGAGAAGGGACTATTCTAGGAAATGGAAACAACCTGTACAGAGACCTCTAGGCTAGGGAGTGTGGTGCATTTCTGGAAATGCAATCACTACAGACCTGCCAAATAACATCATGCCTTCATAGTAAGCTAAAAGTCACTTTTTTTCTCTTCCCCAATTGTTTGATAGTAAAGGCATATTGTTAAAAATCTGTAGGCTTGTATATAATAACTCAATTTTTATTTCAATATTTTTATATCTAATAATAGTATATGGCTAAATTAAAAAAAATCCATTATAAAATTCTTTTTATAAGGATGCTAATTTATATTTATTATATCAATTATTGTAGTTTTTATTTACTTCATTGTATGTGTCTGTTCCACTATCAGCACCTGACCTAGTATTCACAGCTGATATTGAGATTTTCTAGCAATTCTTTCCACAGATGTAATAGATCTGATTCCTACACATACCATCAGGTGAAATCCATGTGCTTATGTTTCTTATAAAACATATTTGCAATGAATAAGTCATTGATTGTGCAAAATTTTATCATTCTATCTCCATCTTCATTTCTGTCATGTTTGAACATGTCAAGTCTATGTTTTTCAATTACTGATCCTTCATCTGTTTCCAACTTTTGCATTTCAGTCACCCAGTATTATTAATGCATCTTGATTGCATGTTCAGTTGATCTCTAACTGCAAAAGTTGGTAGAAATCTTCTACTTACTCCTCTTTGGCTCTCATTGTTTGAATGATGGTAGTATTCACTGGACTTCCTTGTATGCATATGGATATTATCCTATCACTCACAACATTATATTTCAAGATGGATCTCAAAAGGACTTTTTTAACTATGAAAGCAACCCCATTTCCCCTCACCTTTTCATCTCCAACATAGTAGATCATATGATCGTCTGACTCAAATTGCCCCATGCCAGTCTATCTCATTTCAATCCAGGCCATGGTCTTTGCAATTAACTTGCAATGCATCAGAAAGCTGGACAATGACTAGAGACAACAGAAGGAGAATTGTTATTTTTGAGCGGTGGTACTGAAGAAGAGTATTGAATATACCATGAACTGCTAGGAGAATGAACAAGTTCATCCTAGAGAAGGTGAAAGCAGGCTGCTCCTTGAAGGCAAAGATTCTGAAGCTTTTTTCTGACAAACTTTGGACATGTTCCAAGCTGGGACAGATCCTTAGAGAGGGATGTCATGCTTGGGAGGGTGGAGGGACAGTGCAAGAGAGGATGAGATGAGATGACCCTCGATGAGATGGATTGATTCAGTGACTGGGGTAACAGGGGTAGGTGTGTCAGAGACAGTAAGATTGGCACAGGATAGCACAGAGTGTAGGGCTGTTGAAAATGGGGTTGCTATGAGTCACAGGCAACTCAACGGCACATAACAACAACATTTTATGTGTACTAGCATTGGACTTGATAGCACTTAATAACAATAATAATCATAGTAAAACATGTAGTATTTTCTGAAGAAGAGTGCTAAATATCTCAAGGACTGCTGAGAGAACAAACAAATATGTCTTGGAGAGAGTGCAGCCAGCCAGGGTGCTCTTTAGAGGAAAGAATGGTCACAGTTTGTCTCACATACTTCGTGTATGTTTTTAGGAGATGCTTAGAAAAGGACATTATGCTTGGAGAAGTGGAGAGTTAGATTCCTAAAGAGATGACTATGACAGGGGGCTCAAGTGTGGCAGAGATGATAAGGATGGTACAGGATGGGTCAGGGTTCAGATTCATCTTTCAGAGGATTGCTGTGAGTTGTAGTGGACTCAATGGCACCTAACAACAACAACAACCATAGTAAACTGGGGAGCTCTAGCGGTGTAGATGATAGCAGGTTGTGCTCCCAACCCAAAGGCAGTCTGGTCTCCAGAGGTTTGAATACATCAGCGGCAATAGGGGAAGAGACAGAGGTCTTCTACTGTGATTTATAACCTTGAAAACCCCATGGAGGGTAGCTTTGAGTGAGAGCACACTCGATTGGTAATGAGCTGAGTTTATCATAATAAACATTATCATCACTCATTACTTCTCACCTTTGAGTAAGAACTGAACTGACTCCTGCCTGACATTCCAACTGGGCTTCAGAGGCTGTAAATCACTGAAGAGGAGAGCACCCACCTTTCTTCCTTGGAGCCGCTGGTGTATTTGAACTGCCAGAGAGGTGTGATCTTTGGTTATCAGCACAACTCTTTGTGGAAAATATTATCACTGTAAACATTAAGTAAGATGAAATTAATAAAATAAAACATTATTATGACAAATATGAATGAACTCCTAAAATGTTTAGAGAGTGACTGCAGCAATGGGCACAGCAGAGACTGTGAGGATGGCACAGAAATGAGCAGAGTTTCTAGCGTATGAGTTGGAGCTTAATCGACAGCACCTAACAATATTAATATTATATCATACTTTTTTAAAAGTCTAAAAATAAATCAGGTACTCATTCCTTCCCCTAACCAGAAGATTTTGTTTTCCCATTTCCTTTTAGTACTGAGAAAATATTTTTACATATAATATTTTTTTCTCAATTTTCATTTCTGTCCTTATTCTCCTCAACTAATATTCTCAAATAAAGGAAAATAAAATATCTCTTTGGTTTTATTAAGGTTATTCAGCATTCTCTCAACAAATACTTATGGAACACTCACTGTACATCAGACATTGCTTTAGGCTTTGGGGATACAGCTATAGATAAGTCTAATAGGGGAGCTAAGAAGAAAGAGTTAATAAAGTATGAAGGAAAAGCAGGGAGTGGTAGAAAGTGAAGGAGAGAGTGGATGGGTGTGTATAGGGCAACACTAGAGGTCTAAGATGACCTCACTGTCTGTCTTTGGGCTGAGATTAAAAAATGAAAAGAAGTCCTGTGGGTACCTGTCTGCTAGCTCTCTATGCAGACGGAACAACATAGTTTGAGAAGTGAGTAGAGGTAGTTTTCCAAGGGCTTGTGTAAAGAATTAGTACCCTTCCACATCAAATACTAAAAGATGGATAATTTCAAAAAGCATAAACCTTGTTTTTAAATTTTTTTTGTGAATTTTAATGAACGTTTACAGAGACTTTGGATTTACATAAACCTGTTTGTATGGAGTTTAGAGCCTAATAAAGCCTTCAGCTGGATTCAGTTTTAAAAAACAAACAAAAATCGAATTGAGAATCCAGAGATCAACCCATCTATCTATGGTCAACTGATCTTTGACAAGGAGATGAAATCAGTGAAGTGGGGGAACGACAGCC
>NW_006399804.1:4783530-4804449 GCF_000299155.1 Elephantulus edwardii
AAAAAAAAAAACAAACAAAAACCGGGGAGCTCTGGTGGCCTAGTGGTAAGGAGTTGCAACTACAATTCCAGAGACGCACGGTTCAAATCCACCAGATGCTTTGCGGGGGAGGAGGGACAATCTCCTCCTGTACCAGTCAGATCTGATTTGACGGTACACTCACACAAAAATAATAAAATAAAAATAAAAAAATACCAAACCCGAAATTAGTACCCTTGCTCCAGAGATGACAGAAGCTCAGATTTAATTTTAAAGTTTGAGTAAGGAAAATTTCAAACATATACAGAAGGCAGGAGAAATAATATAAAGAACTGTCAGATACTCACTGAGTTTCAACAATTATTAATGAATGTTGCCATCTTTATACTGACCCAACCTCACCTACACTACTCTAAAATAAAAACAAAATATCACTTCATTTTTACGTATCTCAATATGCTAAAAAGATAAGGGCTCCTTTTAAAAAAGAAAACACATTCTTATCCTTAAAAAAAAAAAAGAGAATCACCATAACAACAGACTCAGCCCTACTAGTTTTACCCTACTCGTCCGCCTAGTGCAACAGGTTCAGGCGTCTGGCAATGAATTAAACAGCCACCATGTGGGGCAAAAAAGCAGAGACAAAAACCACCACGAAGCACCCTCAGTGCACAACATCCAACATGTTTGCCATGTTTTGCCAGTCCCGGATTTAGGAGTCCAAAAAGGCCTTCAGCATGATTGATCAGAACAGAGATGACTTTATCAACAAGGAAGATTTGCATGTTATGCATGCCTCTCTAAGGAAGAACCCAACTTATGTGTACCTGTTTGCCTTACTGGAAGGGGCTCCGGACCCCATGCATGTTATGATGTTCCTCATGATGTCTGGAGAGAAGCTAAATGGGACAGATTCAGAAGGTGTCATCAGAAATGCTTTTGTCTGCTTTGATGAAGCAGCAACAGAGACTATTCAGAAAGACCATGAGAGACCAGGAAGAAGGGAATGAGTTGCATAGGAACCACTGATCGACAAAAAGGGGACTTTTCATTTCACTGAGTCCACACACATCCTTAAACATGGAGCAAAGGACAAGGATAATGGAGTGAACTTTAGCTAAAACTTTCTAATTACGTTGATCTGCCTAGTTTTATTTCCAAGACTCTTTTGCCCTCTCTCTCCTAGAACCTGTGCATGCACTTGACTTCACAGCTTTGCCTTTTATTTCCTCCCTTAGGTTCAGAATTTTCTCTGCCACTTAGTATCTGTATAATCAGAATGGGAATGGAGATGAAAATGTAAATTACTTTGAACAATAGATTGCAAATAAAAAGCAACAAATGTGAAATACCAGGGTAGGCCAGAACAAAAATAATATCTTTATTTAAACAACTATTCAATCAGTGGTCAAGATTCTCCAAATACCTCACAGTATTTTAGATTTTGTTCAAATCAGAATTCCAAAAAGACCTGTATGTGTCAATAACTTGAAATGTCTCATAAATAATAAATCTCCTAAAATCTGAGCACATCATCTCCTCCCGTCCTTTTTTCCCCTCCTTGCAATTAATTTATCAAAGAAAACTAAGTTGTTTGTGCTAGAACACTTCCACAGTATGGATTTTGCTGGTTGCATCCTTTAATTTTTAAACTTCCAGTCTTACAGATTTTGTTGTTGTTTGTTGTGTCCTGTAAAGCTGGAATGGACTCAAAGCTGACCCTCCGGCGGGTTTTCAGAGCCATTGAATTGCATGGGAGGAGAATGCCTTCTAGAAAATAAATATCAGTTGATTCTTTTGCCGTGTGAATTCAGGGTTCTACAGCAGACAACCCTTTTTCAATTTGCCTATTAAAATTTTAAATAAACACATCACTAACTTTTCAGAAAAAACATTTTTGTTCTTTAATTGTACAAAAATACATTACTATTATTATGTTGTTGTTGTTGTTATGTGCCATCGAGTCCGTCGAGTTGCCTGTGACTCATAGCAACCCTATATACAACAAACAGCCCTAAACTCTGATATTTATCCTTTAATCATTTTACTCCTACAATTAAATCTGCCTTTTTCAGCATTAATTACTTTTGTTATTGGGTAACAAACCTCCTTCAAGTTTTCTAATCCTCCAAAATGGTTAATGATCTTTTTGCTTCACTCACATCTCAGGGTCCAAAACCCCTCAACTGATGGAGTGCTGAGGTTTATTGGCCAATGGAAGAAGAGTGAACACTACTGAAAATAAGCAGCCATTTTTTATTTCAGCAGGATAAGATCTATTGTTCTGACTCTACTGTAGAGATAAACTTTGACAGGCTTTGAGCTCTAACTACAAACAGTGCTGTCCTAGCCCTATAACTTCTGCCCCAGAACTCAAGTTCCCGTATGTATTTGAGCACTCCTCTGAGCCTCAACAATTTTTGATAGTTGTCTGAGTAACCTTAGAGTCAAAAGAGAAACATGTTAGGAACGTGCATTCACAAAACCCTTTAATTTCATTTAGGAAATTTTAACTTTTCTATTATCGCCCCAGAATATAAAACCAAAACACTAGCATATATACTGTGATATACAAAAGTTTCTGTAACGCCATAAATTGTATTATCTCTTAAATATACAGAACAAATTAAAATGTCTAGTTTTTTTAATTTTAATTTTTTTTTCCTGACTGAGAAAAATTATTTATGAGGAAAAAAAAAAGAAGTAAAAGAAAGCAGTACCGGGGCAAAGCCACACCAATAATGAGAGATGCTTATGATATTTCAAGTTTATTGAATCTATAAATAGAAAAATATTATATAAAACCAGTGATTTATGTGTGCATGCACCCCCCTCCCAATGATTTGGTCCCCTTTAGAGATCTTTCTCACCTTTCCTAGCTCTTTTTTTAAAAATTAATTTTAATGAATGTTTACAGAGACTTTGGATTTCCTTTCATTCATTGTTGCATAAAGTGTCTAATTAAAGTATTATATAAGAGCAAATCTTTTAAGAAAGAAATTTCTCTGAACCCTCCTTTTTTATTGTTTCAAATAAACAACACTGCCATGAAATCCTATATATCTATTTCCAATGTTCTTTTTAAAAAATTTTTTCCAAGTGTTCTCTTAAGGATTAAAAAGTATTTATAATCCAGATTGTTGTTGTGTACCAGCAATCAGAACCAAGCCTCCAGCAGGTTTTCAGAGGCAATAATTGTATGGGAGGAGATTACCCACATGTCTTCCACAGAGTAGCTAGTGGATTTGAACCTTGTATGTTCACAATTGCAACACAGGTTCTTACCACTATGCCATCAGAGCTCCCTAGAATTTATAATTTTAAATTGCTTGTAGAGAACTTGCATGCTGGCTTTTGAATAGCGTTTACTTAAATTTAGCTGTTTAACTCCACTGATAAACTAATTTGGAGTAGAATTGAAAAGATCAGCTAAGCTCCAATACAACCATATTAGAAAACCACAGAGCGTCCAAGATACTGGTTCCAAACTTCATTAACATACAAAGTTTTAATCTTTCTGTTCAACCAATGTTTTAAAATAAGTTCTAAGTTAACAAAACGCTTGTCAAGCCAAAAGCCTTGATCCAGGCTTGTCTTAGTGTGACGCAAACAGTGGCCACAGGCCAAGGACGCTGCGTGCTCTCAGCCTGAAATACGAGCCCGGCTCCTGGGACACCAGCGGAGCCTAAACAAACATCTGGGCCCTCTTAGCTGCTTACTATTTTCAGTTTTTATAACAGTCTTCTCTGGCTTCCTATATTAAAAGAAAGGTCACTTAGAAAAGACACAATAAGACTTTTTAGATTGCACCAACTACCTGCTTCCATTACTTCTTTGTAACAATCTTTTGCCTCTCCAAGCATTTTATTTCCATTATTCCTCTTCTCTTATTTGCTGTATATTTTCTTCTACCCTTTTTTTCTTTAAAAAAATTTGATATTTTCCATTCGTAATTAAGGGGGATTTAATTAATATTATGGAAACCCTGTGACGATGAAAGCCGATCTGCTCATGACAGCCTTTGTTGTAACATACATAAAGCAATACAGTAAAAGAATAAACTGATTCACAACCGGGGACTAAAGCCGGGCCCTCTAACAGAGACAAGTCAGTATGTGGCCTGCAGATGTGCTTGGTTTGGTTGACATAATGTTCTCTAACAAAATTCATTATGAGTGACTTTCAGTGGAATGTTTTTTCCTTACAGTTGATCCTAAGCCAAAGGTCTTAAAACTCTTTTCACATTTACTCTACCTGACTGGCCTCTGCGTCATTTAAGGGTGTAGCTGGATAGAATTTTTTAGAGAAAACCCTCACAGCAGGATTTCTCAACTGTACCCTCAAGGAGTTCTGAAGTATGGCCAGAGCTGTGCATGATTGGTTGGTTTTTAATTTTTATTTTATGTTGATTTGCTTACAAAGTTTGTATACATTATGTTTCACACTATTCTTCATTCACAATTATTTCATATAATCAATATCATTCATATGTTTAATAAAATTAATCACCATTGGACTATGCCCACCATTACCCTGTATTTTCAGGTCTTCGCTGGATCTTTCCCATTTCCTTTACCCCTCCCTTTACCCACCAAATTGTGTAACCCTGTGATTTCACACCTACCCATCCTCGCCTCTCTTTTCCCCACCTCTGCCCCCTTAGGTCCCCATACATGTTTTACTAGTTACTCTTCTATTTTTACAATAATGGTCTTATGCAGTATTTGTCCTTATGAGACTGAGTTAATTCACTCAGCATAATGTTCTCCAGTCTCTCCCAAGTCATGTAGTATTTTTTGAGATCGTTGCTCCTGAATGCTGCATACTATTCCATTGTGTGAATATACCACAATTTCTCAATCCATTAGGTCGTGGTTAGGCATTTGGGCTGTTTCCATGTTCTTGTAATGGTGAATAATGGTGCTGTGAAATCTCTTTTTGTGCCTCAGTTCTAATTTCCTTGGGGTATAGTCCTAGTAGTGGATAGCTGGGTCATATTGAGTTTCTATGTTCAGCTTTTTGAGGAAATACCAAACTACCTTCCAGAGTGCTTGTATCATTTTATAATCCCACCAACAGGGTATGAGAATTCTCAGTAATGGTATTTTTAAACACTTGCTATCCATGTGAGAGCTGGGCAATGAATAAGGATGACAGAAGAAGAATGGATACCTTTGAGTTGTGATGTTGGAGAAGAGTACTGAATACTCCATAGACTGCCAAAAGAATGGGAGAAGCAGCCAGAGTGCTCCTTGAAGGCAAAGATGATAAAGCTTTGTCTCACATACTTTAGGCATGTTGCTAGGAGAGGGGCATAATGCTTGGAAAACTGGAGGACGACCAAAGAGAGGAAGATCTTCAACCAGGGAGACTGACACAGTCACTGCAGCAGTGGGGTGAGGATGGCAAGAACAGGGAAGGGTTCAGCTCCATTGTTCATAGGGTTGTTATGGATTGTACTTGACTTGATGGCACTTAACAACAAGTTGCTGTAACATGAGTATTTCTATGTTTAACTTTTTGTGGAACTCCTCAACTGTACCTACACCATTCTTTCATTCCTAACAGAAAGAAGATATGGGTTCCAATTTCTCCACCCACCTAAAACAGTTATATTTTTCTGTTTTTTTATTATAGCCATCCTATAACGTATAGAAGGACCTCTGATGGTCTAATGGTAAAGAGTTGCACTGACAACCCAAAGGTATGCGGTTCGGTTCTGCTAGTTGCTCCATGAAAGATAAGCCGTATCTTCCCACGCAACTAATGCCTCTGAAATCCTGCTGGAGGGTCAGCTATGGGTTGGTTTTGACTCAATGCTATACAACAACAACAACAACAACATAAAATATAACGGTTGCTCTGGTAGCCAAGTGGGTAAAGAGTTACACTGCTGACCCAACAGCACATGATTTGAATCCACCAGATGCTACTCAGGAGAAAAACGGGCATTCTTCCCCTCACTCTCGCTATGTGATTTATAGCTTCTGAAGACTCGGTAGTGTCAGCTATGAGTTGGTTCTAACTCCAAAGCACAACAATAAAAGAGATGGACTCAAGATATATTCTACACTATGCCTTATTAGCATAGCAAAGACAACTCATTTCCAAAAGAGATTATAACTCCAGGCATAGACTCTTTAAAAAAATGTTTTGTTGCAGTTTAATGACTTTTTCCTGTATTCAACTATTTATACACATATTGTTTCATGATATACATTGCAATCCCCTTAAGGTTTTAGCAGTTCTTCTGTGGGTTTTCTGTTTTAACTCACTCTTTTCCCTGCCTTTTCTTGCCTTCTGAATTTTGTTTTTGGACAAATGTTGTCCTTTTGTTCTCTTATGGTTGATTGCTCCGAGAAGCATCCTCCTCACAGATGTTACTGTTCACTTTATTAACTGTTGTTTGGCTGAAAGTGATCTTCTGTTGCAGGTTCAGCTCCAGGTTTGAAGGTTTTCCAACGACCACAATTTTAAAAGTTCTACCAATTTATGTCAGACCATTAAGTCTGATATTTTCTATTATTTTTAATTTTGTTAAAAAAATTTTCCTCCCATCTGTTCAACAAGACCTTCTATTATGACATGAGTAGAGTGTTGATAGTGGTCGTTCTGCTTAGTGGTTAAAGTGGTCCATTAATCCTTTGAACTAATTGTTTCCTGAGTCTTTCATTTTCTTTACTTCTCTTTACTCTGGATAGGGAGAGACCAGTAGTCAAATCTTAGTTGGCAACAAGACTCCATCCATTACTCATTAAAGTAAGTTGTAGAAAACTATCTTTACGGACTATGTTATATCAATTGACCTAGATATTCCTTAGGATTATAGTCCTACCTCCACAAATTCAGTTCCTCAAGGTAGTTGGATTTAGCTAAGAAGTCCGAACAACTTTGCCCCCTGAATGCTCTACTACTCACAAGGATATACTTGTAACACATACAAACACACAGGTAGAAATGTCCTCTGCCAAACCCATGCATGATTACAGGCATATCCATATATGCCTTTCCACACAAGTTTAGCTTATGTATCTACCTATGTATCCTCTTGTAAATTATTATTTTTACTGTTATTGCAGGATTATGTATGTAAAAATATTTACTATTATTGCCTCTCACTCATATATCTATCAGTCTCTTCTTCTTTTGTCTTGGTTATGTTGTGCAGATCTCTCCTTAATTATATATTGCTTTTCCATTCATGCAAGTTAACACACATCTACTCCCTAGATAGTGATTTCCGTCCCATCCACTCTGATCCCTTATAACCACTGGAGAAGGTCCCTCTGTTTATAAACCTTTTTTTTTTTTTTTTCGTTTCAGATATTTTATTAATTGGGCCATACTGTAGCTGGTTTTATAAACCTTTTTTTGTAGTTGTTATCTCATACAGTATTTTTCCGTTTGCAATGGAGTTATTTAACTTATCATACTGTCCTCTTGGGTCATCTATGCTGTGAGATGGTTCATGTGAGGTATTGAAGTTTTCTATAAATTTTAGAGATGAGTCAATTGTCAAGTAGCTTATTGCCAGTATTTTTTCCCTAGTCTGCAAGTTCTCTTATTAACTCTTTTGTAGAAGATTTTTGATGTATTTGGTATTTAATTTTTAGGAAGTCTCAGTCATCCAATATGTCTTCTTCTACAGTCATCTTTTACTGTTTGTGAATTTTCAGGTAATTTTTATAAACTACATTGTTGACTTACTTGTTGTTGGTAGGTGCTGTCAAGTGGAGTACAACTCATAGTAACTCTATGAACAAAAGATCTGAACTCTGTTCTATCCTATGCCATCTTCCTGACACACAAGAGCCCACTGCAACACTCACCATGTGAATCCACCTAGTTGAGGGTCTTCCTCTCCTTCACCAGCCATCCACCCTTCCCAGCATCATGTCCTTCTCCAAGCAATAGACCTTCCTAATTACATGCCCAAAGTGTGTGAGGCAAAGCCTCATTATTCTTGCTCCAAAGAGCATTTCAGTTGCACCTTCCCCAAGACATATCTGTTCATTCTCTTGAGCGTCCATGGGATGTTCAGTGCTCTTCTCCAACACCACAGCTCAAAGGCATCAATTCTTTTTCTGTCATCCTTATTCATTGTCCAGCTCTCAGATGCACAGCAAGTAATCAGAAAGACTGTGACCTGAATCAGATACACCTTAGCCCTCAAATGGACATCATCACTCCTCAATAGTTTGAAGAGGTCCCTAAGTGCAGATTTTTCTAGTGCAATACATCTCCCTATTTTCTGACTGCTCATACCAAGGGTGTTAATTGTGGATCTAAGCAAGATGAAGCTGTTGACAGTTTCAATTTCCTCTCCATACATCATAGCATTGCCTATTGTTTGAGTGGCAAAAATCTTTGTTGTCTTGACATTGAGATGTAATCCATACTGAAAGCTGCATTCCTTGAACTTCTCCAACAAGTGCTTCAAGTCCTCCTCACTCTCAGTAAGCCAGGTTTTCATCTGCATAACCTAGGTTATTAATGAGTCTCCCTCAAATCCTGATACCACCCTCCTCTTCACAGAGCCCAGCTTCTCGGATAGTTTACTCAGCACACAGACAGAATAGGTATGGAGAGAAAATACAACCCTTACGCACTCCCTTCTCAATTTTAAACCATGCAGTTTACCCCTGCTCTGTTCACACAATGGCCTCCTGGTCCAGGTATAGGTTCCACATAAGGACATCTAAGTACTCTGGGATTCCTATTCTTCTCAATGTCAGCCCACAACTTGTCATGATCCACATTCTATCCATGTTGAGTTAATTTTTGTATATATTGTGAGGTATGGATTTTGGATATTGTTGCTTTTTTTTTTTTAAATGATAGCCAGTTTTACCAGTACTATTTATCAAAGAGGTATCTTTCCCCTGTTTAATGGATTTTTGCTCTTGGAAAGGTTTTAATATTGATAAGTTCAATTTATCTATTTTATATTTTTGTTACAAATGTTTTTGATATTATATCTAAGAATCTATTATCTGGAAGCTTTCTCCTTATATTTTCTTCTGAGAGTTGTATGATTTTAATCACATTTATAACATTGATCCAACTTGAGTTAATTTATATATATAATTAGCTTCATTTTTTTCTCTTTTTTTGCTGTGGAGATTCAGTTGTCCCACTACTATTGAGTATGTTGTCAGTTGAAAATATCATGTTTTCAGTTTTTTTACTCTTATAAATACCATTGTTATGATCATTTTTAAATATATTTATTTTGTGGATATAAGCACTCATGTCTTTTGGGAGATAATCAGGAGTTTAATTTATTACTCTTTTCTTTGTTCTCATATAATAATTTAACACTATTAAAACTGTTTTAGTTAATATAGGTGCTCTTTAAAAGAAATAGTTTTGAGTACTGTGTATATTTTTAGTGGGTTCTGTAGGATAAAGCCAGTACTAAAAAATAGGGCACACTATGGCATGGTGAGTAATGTGTTGGGCTAGTACCAAAAGGTTGATTATTCAAACCCACCAGCTGCTCAATGGAAGAAAGGGACACAATTACACCAAAGTTTTACTGCCTTAAAAACCCAAGAATGTGTTGCCATGGGTCAGAAGCAGTTCATTGGCACTGAATTTATTTTTGGGTTTTGCTTTAAAGAGGAAAAATTAAAATTATTATGATTAATACAGCGAATTCTTAAAGAGTCTTGTGTTTATATTAGAAACATAAACCAGGATATCTAGTCTAGGATTATGCAAATATCAAAATTTCAGGAAAGCTTGGTAGCTAATATTAGAAACTACTTAGTTGTAACATGCCAATGAACTGATTCCAACTCATAATAAGCTCCTGCTTAGTGGTAAGAAATTGTGTTGCTATTGCAAAGGTATGTGGTTCCAATATACCAGCTTCTCCATCGGAGAAAAATGGGATGTTTCCTGTGAGATTTACTGCCCCTGAAACCCACTGGAG
Organism: Elephantulus edwardii; assembly: GCF_000299155.1. Classification (NCBI taxonomy): domain Eukaryota; kingdom Metazoa; phylum Chordata; class Mammalia; order Macroscelidea; family Macroscelididae; genus Elephantulus; species Elephantulus edwardii. The sequence continues at coordinate 4,793,447 of NW_006399804.1, forward strand.
GGTCAGCTATGGGTCAGTTTTAACTCAGTGGTACACAACAACAACAGCATTTACGTGTACCCGGAGCTCTAGTGGCTTAGTTGCTAGGAGGGTCTATTCTTTGGAGAGGGACATGATGTTGGGAAGGGTGAAGGATTGGTGAAGGAGAGGAAGACCCTTGACAAAGTGGATTGATATGGTGACTGCTGCAGTGGGCTCTAGTGTGTCAGGAAGTGTGAGGAGAGTGCAGGACAGAACAGGGTTCAGATCCTTGGTTCATAGGGTCACTATCAGTTGTACTCGACTCGATGGCACATAACAACAATAATAGTGGCATAGTAGTATAGAGTTGCACTATTAACTCAAAGGCAAGTGGTTCAAATCCACCAGCTGTTCTGAGGAAGAGAACCAGGACAGGGAAATCTCCTCCTGTGTGATTTACTGCTTCTGAAAACCCTTAGAAGGATCAATTATGAGTCAATTTCAACTCTGTGGTACAAAACATGACAGAGTCAAATAGCCCCATAGGGGTTTCTTACTGGAAGAGACCATCAAATCTTGTTTTATAAAGAGCCACAGGTGGATTTGAACCTCTGACTGTCACTTTAGTAGCCAAGTCTTTAGCCATTTTGCCACTAGCACAATCCATAGGTAACTGCTCAAATATGGTCATACCTTTTTTAAGCCTTCAACAACTATCATACTTAAATTAACTAGAAAAAGAGATGCATTTGCAATACCAAGGCCTTGAGATAAGGAAGAAGTAGAAATACAGGTAATATAGGCAATCCCTTTTTTTTCCCATTGCTTAATTTAAGTTCCTTTCTTACTGAGTATTAGTTCTGTTGAGTTCCTGAATCCTGCAGTTTGCAGATATGATTTCAAATAATATATTTAAGTGAACAAAATCATATTACAACAAAGCAGCTTGTGATTTCAAATAATATATTTAAGTGAACAAAATCATATTACAACAAAGCAGCTTGTCTCTCCTTTGAAACTGTATCTCTTTTCATTTAGGACAATTTCAAATGAACCCTAACAATTTAATTTTATTTGGCTTTGAAATAATTTACAGTTACTTTAAACTAAGGAGGCAGGTTGGCAGTTAAGATCATGGGTTGGAGCCTGAAAGACTTGAGTCCAATTTCCAGCTTTATAATTTATAGAAACTCTTTAAAACTTCATTGTCCTCATATGTATGATACAGACAATGGGATCAACCTCATTTTGTTGTAGGATTAAATAAGCTGATGCAGATGATGACAAGATGATGTCAGTCTCTTGTGGCCTCAGTGTCAACTGAGGGTTTTAGTCAGTGGAAATCAGAGAGTTCCAACATGACAGGATAGCTTCCTTCAGCTCCCAGCATAGAATTTACAGGAAAAACAATGAAATCATTTATCAGTGACTCTTAAACCCCTCATCCACTGCTGTATAAACTCTCACCCAAACACAACAAAATAGTATTTAAAAAACAAACAGAGAAGCATAGAGAGAGACTTCTGTGAGGAGACTGGGGAAGAAATGTCTTTGGAGAGAATCTTTGCCATGCTTTTCAATCCCACACCACTGTTCATGGGAAGGGAGTGGGAATGCTACTTTCTAACCTTAAATTCAGTGGTGAAGGGATGGGCAGGTCAGATTAGTCATTCAGCAAAGTAAGCATGGGATACTAGTGCTTACCTACTAATTGGTAGTGAACAGTTCCACGTATCAACAATCCTGCTTCTAGGTATGGTTGCCATCTGTATTTTCCCTAATCCCACAGCACCTTTCTACAGAAACAAAGCCTATTTTCAAATTTAAAGTTTTTACAAGGACAGAGTACCCAGGAAACAAGGGAAGCACAAGTAAGTTATGTTTACTATGCTTAGTGGGAGACCCACCTCTGAAAATGGTGGCTTAGTGGTTAGGAATTATACTGCCAACCCAAAGGTGTGTGGTTCAAATTCACCAAGATGATGATGGCCAGTGGAAATGAAGGAAGAAGTCCAATCTACATTGAAGGCACTGGCAGAAAATAGGGTCCTAGGAATTGATGGAATACCAGTTAACACATTTCAAATAACAGATTCAGTCTGGATGTGTTCACCAGTCTGTATCAGGAAATGTGGAGGAAAGATTCTTGATCAACTGATAGAAATAGATCCATATGTATTCCCATTCTCAAGAAGAGTGATCCAACAGAATGTGGAAATTATCAAAGTGTTAATACCATGTGCAAGCAAAATATCGCAGAAAATTATCCAAAACCCAGAGAACAGTACACTGACAAAGAACTGCCAGAAATCCAAGCTGGGTTTGGAAGAGGCTGTGACACCAGAGAAATCACTGCTGGTGTTAGACGGATCTTGGATGAAAGCAGAAAATACCAAAAGAGTTTGTGTTTTATTGTCTGTGCAAAGGCATTTGACTGTGTAGACGTGAATATTGAGAAGAATGGGAATCACATTTGCCTCAGTTATGCTCACAGGATTCATATGTGTGAACAGAGCAAGGGAATACCGCATGGTTTAAAATCAGGAAAGGTAGAGCATCAAGGTTGTATCCTTCCTCCATACCTAGTCAATCTGTATGCTGAACAAAATATTTGAGAAGCTGGAGTCTAGAATGTGGCATCAGGATAGGAGGAAGACTCTAGAATGTGGCATCAGGATAGGAGGAAGACTCTAGAATGTGGCATCAGGATTGGAGGAAGACTCATCAATAGCCTTTGTTAAGCAGATGACACAACTTTTCTTGCTGAAAGTGGGGATGATTTGAAATCCTTGCTGCAGAAGATCAAGCCTTTGATATGTGTTCTATTTCAACATAAAAAAGACAAAAATCCACACCACTGGATCAATAAGGAATATCATAATAGATGGATAAAAGATTGAAATTATCAATTATTTCATGTTATGTGGATTCACAATCAACACTCTTGGTATCAGCAGTCAGGAGGTCAGAAGACATATTGCATGGGGCAAATTTGCTGTGAGACGGGACTTCTCTAAATTGTTGTTAGGTGTCATTGAATTGTCAGTGACTCACACTATCCTACGTGCAATAGCTCTGAACCCTGCCCTATCCTGAGCCAGTCTCACTGACTCCAAGGACTGGTCCCTACTGGCCACATGCCCAATATATGTGAGATAGAGCTTCAAAATCCTTGCTTCCAAAGAGAAACCTCTCCAAGACAGATCTGTTTGTTCTCTTAAATACTCTTCTCCAGCACCACAATTGAAAAGCATCCATTTTCTTCTGTAATTTTTAGCCAATGTACAACTCTCTGATGCATAGCAAGTAATTGCAAAGACCATAACTTTGATCAGGCACACCTTAGTCTCTAAACAGACATCATTGCTCTTTAGCACTTTGGAGAGGTCTCTGACAGCAGACTTCCCCAATGGAATTAATATTTTATTTTTCCTATCCTCCCTCCCCTCCTTGGGTCCCATACATGCTCCACAATAGCGGTCCTATACAGTCTTGGTCTTTATGAGACTGAGTTAGTTCACTTACCATAATACTCTCTAGTCCCTCTCATGTTAGGTAATAATTTACCAAATCATTGGTCCTGCATGCTACAGAGTATTCCATTGTGTGAATGTACCATCATTTCTCAATCCATTCCATTATGGTTGGGCATTTGGGATGTTTCCATATTCTTGCTATAGTGAGCAATTAATCTTTTGATGTCTTAACTGCTGATACCAAGAGTATTGATTGTGGAGCCAAGCAAGCCAAAATTGTTAACAACTTCAATCTCTTCTCTGTCTATCACGATGCTGCCAATTGTCCCAGTGGTAAGAATCTTTGGTTTTTGATGTTGACCCTCAATACATATTAAAGACTATAGTCCTTGACCTTCTGCAACAAATGCTTCAGGTCCTACTCATTTTTAGCAAGCAAGGTTGTATTATCTGCATAATGTAGGTTACTGATTAGTATTCCTCCAATCCTGATGCCATATTCCTCCTCATAAAATCCAGCCTCTCAAATGAACTGTTCTGCATACAGATTGAGAAGGTATGGAGACAGGATGCATTTCTGATGCACTCCTTTCCTGATTTTGAACCATGCTGTGTTTCCTTGCTCTGTTCTGAGGACTGCATCCTGGTCCAAGTATAGGTTTTGCATGAGTACAATCAAGTGTTCTGGGATTCTCATTTTTCTCAAGGTTAGCCATAATTTTACTGCCTCCAAATTACTGAGGAGTAATAATGTCAGTTTGAGGACTAAGGTGTGTCTGATTCAGGCCATGGTCTTTTCAATCACTTACTATATATCTGAGAGTTGGCTAAGGATTGATGCCTTTGAATTGTGGTATTGGAAAGAACACTGAATACCCCATGAATTGCCAAAAGGACAAACAGATATGTCTTGGGGAAAGTGCAGTCAGAGTGCTTCTTGGAGGCAAGGATGGCGAAGCTTTGTTCCATATATTTTGGGCATGTTACTAAGAGAGGCTATTCCTTAGAAACAGACAACATGATGGGAAAGGTGGAGAATCAGTGAAAGAAAGGAAGATCCCTAAGAAGACGGATTGATGTGGTGACTGCAGCAATGGGCTCATGTGTATCAGAGATTGTGGGAATGTTACAGAATAGGACATGGTTCAGATCTGTTGTTCATAGCGTCACTTTGAGTCATACTTGACTTGCTGGCACCTAACACCACCAACACCTCTGGAAAAGGAGAACTATTTCAATAAAATCCCTTGGAACATTGGCCTGTTCCTTACAGCTGGGAAATAGAGAAGATTGGGCCAGACATTTACCTCAATTAAAGTTAACTATGGACTTCTGAGTCAAGAAGGAGAGGGAGAGAGGGAGAGAGGTAGAGAGAGGTAGAGAGGAAGGGAAGAATGGAGGGAGGGAGGGAGGGAGAGAGATAGAAGCTGGCTGATAGCTTGTTTTGATGGCAGATTCAGGATTGGATTACTGGATTTAAGTTGATCTATACCCCTAGAGATCATTGGTGTCAAGAATATTAAAAGTTTTTCTGACTACTCGGATGACAGGCCCTGTAGGAAAGAGCTGGATTTTAACTAAATAGGACTGCCTGAAAAGTGAGGATATATTTAAGAAGGAAATTGAAGGTGCATTAGGCAGAGAGTGTTGGAACAAAATTCTGTCAAAAGGAGACAGCTTTTATTTCCAAATCAAATAATTAGATTTTGGAGCTCAAAGCTGATTTGCAATTAAGGTCCAAACTTCTTACTCCAAATCCCTATGCAACTCCAGAAGAGAGTGACAAAGCAAAAATTTATTTTGGAAATAGGAGTTGAGCAGGCTGGTTAGCAAAAGAGCAGTCTCTCTCATATCTTGAAAAATTTACTAAATATTCTGTTCAAAACTGTTTACTGTTATAGTCAACTGTGTGGTACTGAGAACTTGAGATGTGACTAGTCTAAATTTGGATGTACTTTAAGTGTAAAATACACACTAAGCTTCAAACATTCAGTATTTTAAAAAGAACTTTAATAAGTTTTGTATGTTGTTGTTGCATACTGTACAGTCAGAACCAACCCATAGCTGACCCTCTGGAGGGTATTCAGAGGCAGCGGATCACACAGGAGGAGACTGCCCATCCTTCTCCTGTGGAGCATCTGGTGGATTCGAACTGTGTGCTTTTGGGATTGCAGCACAGCTTCCTACTACTAGGCCACATATATGGATCCCTCATTTTCCTCATTGTCATTGATTTCAAATTGACTTACAGCTGACCCTTTAGAAGCTTTTCAGATGGCACAGGAGGAGATTGTCCATCTTTCTGCCACAGAACTGCTGGTGGATTTGAACTGCCAGAGAAGTACTACTGTTTGGTTAGCAGTGCAATGCCCTACTCTAGATGACCAGAGCTCTTTTAAAGGAGAACATGCTGAAATAATAATAATAATAATAATAATAATAATAATAATAATATATTGGCCACATTTTACTCTTATTTTACATGTGATATTGTAGGGTTTTTTTGTGGACTGTAGAGTTGGAACTGACCCACAGCTGACCCTTCAATGGGTTTTCAGAGGCAGTTCATCACACAGGAGGAGATAACCCATCATTCTTCCATAGAGCTGCTGGTATCCTCGAACCATGTGACTTCAGGATTGCAATGCAGCTTCTTGTCAGTATTGTACATGTGGCTCCTATTTCTAGCTTATATTATATATCTAACTAACTGTGCTAATTTAGACCAGCAAATGTTTACAAGTATGTTTTCCTCTGAGTTTTCTTGCGTTGTGTTTTCCTTTTAGCTTAAAAGTGACTGCAATTTTCAATTTTTATGACAAGCTTCAGGTCTCAATCCAATTATGGCATTCCCAACAAAACATATCCTCTTAGCAACTTGTTAAAAATGAGTTTGTCAGGTAACTTATGAAAAGCTAAACATACCAATTCAACCTCTAGCAACACCTGTGTTTTCTCCATCTGCCCATCTGTTGCCAAGCGCTGACCAAGTCTGATCTTACATAACTCACAAAACAGTCACCCCGCATAAGGTAGGATAACACGAAATAAAAATAGCATGCCCTAACATGTAGATGACAAATGGAATTAACAGTTAACATATTTAGGCACATATTCAAATTCTTGAGCTTATTAAGTAACTGCTTTTCAGGAACATTGCAAAAGCAAAAGTGAACTCTCTGGATAGAGAATAGATTTATTAACATCATATGTGAAGGCCCTTTAGGAGTCTCTGGGAGTGACAAATGATTATCCGTTAAACTGCTTAGCAGAAGGGTTGATGGCTCAAACCCACTCAGAGGTGCCTCAGAAGACAAGCCTGGTGACTATACAGTCTGTGTAAACTCTACTCTACATGCATGGGTCATCATGGATTAGAAATCTATTCAACAGCATGGTTAAGTGAATTTAATCTCAGTTGTAAAAGCACACACATACAAAATGTACTCATTTCCATTCTTTATTTTATTAATCTTTCAACATAACAAGCCAGTAGCAAATTCTTCAAGTAGACCACAGAATTACTGAACTCAAAGACTTGTTACAAGATGCAATCATTGGATTGTGCCCAGCTCTGAAAATAGTGCCTAGGACATAGAAGATGAGTCTTATGTATTGTTCAAAAGGTATGTGCAGATTTCCTCTGAAAATGGAACATAGTTTATTTAGGGTATCTTTGGCTCAAGTAATGTTGCATCATTCACTGGGGTATAAAGAGAAAGGGATGTTGTAGATATCAGTGATGTGATGAGACTTACTATATTGGTTATGTCTCTAACTGAGGTCCAACCCCAAATCAACCAGTATATTATAATTCCTGAGATGTTCAGTCTTTCTTTCATACAGTTTTCCTCCCACTAGGGCCTGTGTCAAGGAGCTGCTCTAGTCCCTGCTATCTTGATTGTATTTTAATGTAGTTATCTTTTACTTGGGCTTCTTTCCATCACCACTTCCATATTAATTTATTTTTAGAGCCGCTATACTTAAATAGTTGCTCTCTACCTCAAGTATTTTGTTGTGAACTTTCCTGGGGTAATAATTGGGAAGGGCGTATTCCAGGGATGTGTCCTGTCTACATACCTTTTCAACCCATATGCAGAACAGATTATCAGGGAGGTTGGGCTCTATGAGGAGAAAGGGGGGAGGTCAAGATTGATGGAAGATCTATCAACAATCTGCATTATGCAGATGACACAACCCAGCTTGCTGAAACTGAGAAGGACCTGAAGCACTTGCTGCAGAGGGTCAAGGACTGCAGCCTTCATTATGGATTGAGGCTCAATGTCAAGAAGACAAAGATTCTCACCACTGAACCAACTGACAGCATCAGGATGGATGGTGAAGAGATTGAGATTATTCACAGCTTTAGTCTGCTTGGCTCCACAGTCAACACTCTTGGCACCAGTAGCCAGGAAATTAAAAGGTGTATTGCCATGGGAAAGTCTGCTGTTAGGGACCTCTCCAAAGTACTGAAGAGCAATGGTGTCACTCTGGAGACTAAGATGCATCTGATACAGGCCATGGTCTTTGCAATCAACAGAGAGTTGGACAACGACTAAGGAGGATAGAAGGAAAATTGATGCCTTTGAGCTGTGGTGCTGGAGAAGAGTATTGAATGCACCATGGACTGCTAGGAAAACAGATTCATCCTGGAAAGGGTTAAATCAGGTGGCTCCTTGGAGGCAAGGATTCTGAGGCTCCATCTATCATACTTTGGTCATGTTGTAAGGAGGGACAGGTCCTTGGATAGGGACATCATGCTTGGGAGGGTGGAGGGACAGAGCAGGAGGGCAAGGCCCTCTATGAGGTGGACTGATTCAGTGACTGGGATAACTGGGATGGGAGTGTCAGAGACAGTGCGATTGGCACAGGACAGAGCGGAGTTTAGGGATGTTGTACATAGGGTCCCTGTGAGTCGCAAGCGACTCGATGGCACATAACAACAACAACAACTAGTTGAGCTATGGCTTGCATTAAACCATCCAGTTTTCTTCTATAGTGGCCTTAAAATATTATCTTTGTACTCTAACATGTAAAAATGTAAAAAAAAAATTTTTTTTAAACCCCACAAAACAAACCCAAACCAACAAACTAACCAATTACAAAATGGTCAGAATATATGAAAAGACACTTTACCAAAGCAAACATTCATATGACCAATAAACGCATGAAGAGATGCTCACAATCACTAGCTATTAGAAAGAGGGAAATTAAAACACAATGAGATCTTACCTAATTTCAGCAACAATGTTGTTGTTGTTGTTAAGTGCCACTGAGTCACCTGGAACTCATAGAGATCCAATGTACATTAGCTCTGAATCCTGCCCCATCTTGAGCCAATCTCATCATCTCCAACACAACTAATCCCATTTTTCCAGTCACTGAGTCAATCCATCTCATCCTGGGTTTTCCTCTCCTGTGCTGTCCCTCCACTATTCCAAGCATGATGTCCTTCTCCAAGGACTTGTCCCTCCTGGCGATGTGCCCAAAGTATGTGAGACAGAGTTTCAAAATCCTTGCCTCTAAATAGCGCTTTGGATTTACCCTGGGCAGGATAGATCTGTTGTTTTCCTGGCAGTCCACAGTATATACAATGCTCTTCTCCAGCACCGCAACTCAAAGGTTTTGCTCCTTCTTCTATTATCTTTAGTTACTGTCCAGCTCTCTAATGTATAGCAAGTAATTGTGAAGACCATGGCATGTATCAGGCGCACCTTAGTCTCCAAACTGACATTGTTGTTCTTTAGGACTCTAAAGAGGTTCCTGACAGCAGACTTTCCTAATGCAATTCATTTTTTTATTTCCTCACTGCCAGTCCCAAGAGTACTGATTGTGTAACCAAGCAAGCTGAAGTTGTTAACAATACAAATTTCTTCTCCATCATGAAGCTGCCAATTGGCCCAGTGGTGAGAATCTTTGTTTTCTTGATGCTGAACTTCAACTGATATTGAAAACTACAGTCTTTGTTGTTTTGCAGTAAATGCTACATGTCCTCCTCAGTTTCATCAAGGAAGGTTGTGTCATAAAGCAGGTTGTTGTTGAAGTCTTCCTCCAATTCTGATGTCACATTTCTCCTCGTAAAGCCCAGCCTCTTGAATGATCTGTTCTGCAGAGAGATTGAAAAGGTATGGTGATAGGATGCATCCCTGAAGCACACCTTCTCTGATCCTGAATGATGCAGTGTTTCCCTGCTCTATTTTGACTAAAGCTTCCTGGTCCAAGTATAGGTTTTCCATGAGCACAATCTAATGTTCTGGGGTTTCCATTCTTTTCAAGGTTAGCTTCATAGTTGCATGCCTTTCCATAGTCAAATAAACAATAGCAAAGCTCAATAAGAAAGCAAACAACTAATGCTGGTGAATGTGTAGAGAGTTTGGAATTATCATATACTATTGGTGGACAGTAAAATGGTGCAATAACTCTGGAAAAGAGTTTGGTGCTTTCTTGGAAAGTTTGGAGTAGAAATGTTATTTGATCTAGCAATCTCACTGCTAGGCCTATATAGCAAAGAAGTAAGAATTGTCACACAATCTATATATGCACATGAAACACCAGTGATCAAACACGTGAGGAACTGTGATATGACATCAAGGATATTATCCATGAAGAGATCAAAAGGTCATTATAAAGACAGAAGAGAAAGAAAGGACCAAAAATGGATGTAAAAAAAACTGAAAATTGCAATAGGACACCAAAAGGCCAAAACAAAGAACAAATGTTTATGCCTTGGTGTGGGGGCGGGGGAGGGGGAATGCAACCAGAATGCTCTTTGGAGGCATGGATGGTGAAGCTTTGTCTCATATCATGTTGATAGGAGAGGCTATTCCCTGGAGAGGGACATCATGCTTGGTTGGAAAGGTGGAGAGTCAGGAACATGACTGCAGTGATGGGCTCAAATGTGTCAAATTTTATGAGGATGGCACAGAGAGGACAAGGTTTGGTTCTATTGTTCATAGGGTCTGTATGAATAGAGCCAGATTCAACTTGATTCCACCTAACAACAACAACATTATTAATGGTACTTCACAGCTGTTTCTCTTCATTTTTCAGTCACATCCCATTTTGGGTCTACATTTAATATTATAGCAACCCAGATTCCTATGATATTCATAGGGTTCTTGAAGTACAATTATTTTGGAAGCAGACAGCCAATGCTTCTTCTTAGTCTGCCTTAATCTCAGAGCTCTGCTGCAACCTGTCTACCAGGTGACCCTTCAGGCATTTGAAACACCTGTTGTATAGGTTCCAGCATCCCAGACACCTGTAAGTCACACTACAGTATAGCAGACTAAAAGACATGAACTGTACTAGTTAGAGCTAACGATAAACAAGCAAGCACATATATACCTAGGATATAAAGTAACTGGCAACATGGAAATCATTTCCCAACATAACAAACTGACAGGTCGATGTTGTACATTGTGCAGCTAATCATAAGGACAAACAGGTATACAAATGTCATGGTGTAGGACTTTTTTTTTTTAATTTAGGTTGTATATTTTTCATTTCAACGAACATCTACAGAGATTTTGGGATTCCATTCATTCATTGTTGCACCCTTCTCCC
>NW_006399804.1:4804561-4826307 GCF_000299155.1 Elephantulus edwardii
CTACGATAAAAATAATGCCCTAAAATATAATACTTTTAGACGGTGCAGGACTTTTTAACACCAATGATTGAAGACTAGAGAAGCTGTGGGATGCATCAAGGATATCATTCATGAAGAGAGCAAAAGGTCCTTACAAAGACAGGAGAAAAAACAAAAAAATGGCATCAGTAGAAGATGCTATAAAAAATTTATCAAACCTACAACCAGATAAAATAGATGAATGGGACCTTCTAAGAATCAAATCCCTATGCACATCCAAAAACTTCTCCAACAGGGTGAAAAGGGAAAAAAATATTTGGTAATGACATGTCTGATAAGGGACTTTTATCCAGAATTTATAGAATACTCAAGTACCACAACAGGATAAAAGTAAACAACCCAATTATTAAATGGGCACAGGATATGGACAGACAGTTCACCAAAGAAGACATTCAGATGACCCACACACACATGAAGAAGTTCTCAAAATCCCTAGGTTTAAGAGAGATACAAATCAGAACAACTATGAGATATAGAATATATGAGATGTAGGAGAGAGAGATATGAAATATAGAATAACAAATAACAGTAAGAATAGCAAAATTCAGCAGAGCAGCAAACAACAAATGCTGGAGAGGTTGTTGAGAAACTGGAACTACTTAATCACTGTTGGTGTGAGTGTAAAATGATGCAACCACTATGGAAGGCAGTATGTCGCTTTCTCAAAAATTTGGAAATAGAAATACCATTAGACCCAGCAATTCCACTACAGGGAATATACCTAAAGAAATCAGAACTGCCACGCAACCAGATATATACACACCTATGGTTATTGTTGCTTTGTACACAATAGCAAAGAGTTGGAAACAACCAAAATGCCCATCAATAAATGAATGGATAGAGATCCTGTGGTACAGAGAACACAATAGATTATTATGCAACACTGAAAAACAAAAAACTCATGAAATATTACAAAAAATGTGTGCCCATGGAGGATATTTTGCTGAGTGAAATATCTCAGTCACAAGAAGACAAATACTGCATAATTGCACTTTTTAAAGCAGGACTGTTATGGGGGCTCAGGGATCTAAGAAAAGAGGGAATAAATAATGCATATTTGCATTGAAACAGATGAGAACTGTATAAAAGGAATATATGATTAGGTATTATTGGCATGACAAGAGTCCAGAATAAGAGTTGCATAGTAAAGTGGACTCAAGGTGGGTACTGTAGAACAATGAAAGTAATGGTTTTTTTTTCAAAGAAAAAAGTGACCTGGGGCTGGGGGTAAGGGGGCATGGAGGAAAATGTGCAAATGAATGAATGGAAATCCAAGTTCTCTATAAACTTACATGAAAATATCAATTTTTTAAAAAAAGGTATTAAAAAAAAAGAAAGGAAGACCTTGGATGAGATGGAGTGACTTAGTGACTGGAGTAATGGGAGGGAGATATGTCAGAGACAATGGGTTTGGCTCACAATAGAGCAGAGGTCAGACCTGTTGTACATATGTTCATTAGGAGTCACAAGCGAACCAAAAGCACTTAACAACAACATTGAAATTAGTGTTATTTCACAAATTGTGCATGAATAATTAAATGAAAAATCAATTTACCTTGCAAATCTTTACTCAAATAACAATAATTAATTTTTGCAAAAAGAGAAAACATGGTTCTGTTAACAACTTAAATTCAGAATTCTGTCTTTCAGAACTATGAGATTAATCAAATTTCTATCACGTTAAGCTACAAAAAAAATCCTTTTGCTGTCTCAGTTTAGTTTCTATAGCCAAACCTATAAAATTATTTTACATATAATCTATTAAATACTTTTTCTTTATCCCAACAATCAAATGCCATACACATGTTCGGAATAATAACAGAAACATACTGCTTGGTGCAATCAACCATATGAGACATAAAGGGCAGCATTTACAAAAAAAAAACACCAAAGTTCAAAAGCTAGAAAAGGGCAGGAAGGAAGCACAAAGTGTAACCCCAGGGACAAAATGAGAAGGGTGCTGCTTCATTGGCAAGATTGCAACCTGTGTCATGAAACAAAGTGTGTAGAAATTGTTGAACATAAAATTAATTTGCTCTATAAATCCTCACCCAAATATGTTTGTATTTAAAAAAAATTAGCTCTAAAACATTAAGAATTTCCAGGACATTAGAGAATGCATCATATTATGGAAGGAAAAAAGAGTGCTTTTTCTAGTGCTTGCTATACTTGTGCTAGGGATAACGTGGTTCTTTCCCACCTTTGTAGATTGTATTGAGTCAATCAAACCCTTTCTCTACTGCCTGCCATGGGTCATTAAACCCCAGCACCTAACTTTTTAAAACTCCGGGTAAATGCATATAGGTATATATACCCTCACCCTAGACTAAATTCTGATTCCCTTTCTGATTAAAAATTGAATTCCTCTTCTTATCATTTGCAATTAGTTTTATCCCAACTTGTTAGAATCTCAGTAAAATGTTATGTTATCAATAATGAAAAAGGACAAATTGTGGAAATTTTTGAGCAGTATCACTCATATCCCACGCTAGCAAAATCCTGCTGAAGATTATCCAGAAACAACTGGAACAGTACATTGACAGAAATTACCAGAAATACAAGCTGGGTTTAGAAGAGGCCACTAGAGATATTATCGCCAATGATCTTGGTAGAAAGCAAAGAATACTATATGAATGTCTGTGTCTTATTGACTATCCAAAGGCATTTGACTATGTGGATCATAACAAATTGTGGTTAACCTTGAGAAGAATGGGAATCCCAGAACACTTGATTTTGCTCATGCAAAACCTATACTTGGGCCAGAAAGCAAGGAAATACCACATCGTTCAAAATCAGGAAAGGTGTGCATCAGGAATGTATCCTGTCTCTATACCATAACAATCTATATGCAAACAAATCATGTGGAGGTTGGGTGTTACGAGAAAGGAATGTGGCATCAGGATTGGAAGAAGATTCATCAACAACCTACATTGTTGACACAACCTTGCTTGCTGAAACTGAGGAGGACCTGAAGCACTTGCTACAGATAGTCAAGGACTATAGTCTTCAATATCTATGAAGCTCAACATCAAGAAGAGAAAGATTCTCACCACTGGGCCAATTGGTAGCATCAAAATAGGTGGTGAAGAGATTGAGGTAGATAAAAATAACAGCTTGCTTGGCTCTCCAATCAACAACACTCTTGGCACCAGCAGTCAGGAAATCAATAGACCAATTGCACTGGGAAAGTCTGTTTTCAGGGAGACTCAGGTGCGCCTGAGGCAAGGCATGGTCTTTGCAATTACTTGTTATACATCAGAGAGCTGGACAATGACTAAGGATGGCAGAAGAAGAATTGATGGCTTTGAGAAGAGTCTTGAACATACCATGAACCTCCAAGGAAACAAATAGGTCTCTCTTGGAGAGGGCGAAACCAAGTTTCTCCTTAGATGTTAGGATTTTGAAGCTCCATCTCCCCTACTTTGGGCACGTGGCCAGGAGGGACTGATCCCTGGAGAAAGACATCATGCTCAGAAAGGTAGAAGGCTATGCAGAAGAGAAGACCCCTAATGAGATAGATTGACACACTAACTAAGACCATGGGGGTAAGTGTGTCAGAATCAGTGAGACTAGCTCACAACAGGGCAGGTTTCAGAGCTGTTGTACATAGCATTGCTATGGGTCACAGGTGATTCCACAGCACATAACAACAGTGAAAAAGGAAACACTTGAGAGAAGAATCAGTTCATGGCAGTGGCTTCTTCCTTGTGGAGGGATCACTGAGGCCTTAAGTCATTTAGGAAATTCAGCCAAATGACTCATTCTAGGAAGAAATGTAAACAGGATTCTACCAAAATCTAACTGAACTTTAGGTAGGATCAGAAGAGAAAGGTAGTGTTAAATCATCTGGACATCTTCTAATAACTTGCTATTGAAAACAATTTACAACCTGGTGCTTATTGGAGAGCATAAATAGGAGCGAATTATATGTTTATTATTTATATGCTGCAAATCAAATGGTTTAAAGACTGGGATTGCTAAGAAATGGTGAGAACTAATAAAATTAACCTCAAAAGATAGCTCTTTTGTACTTTCAAAAAAATGTCATTGTTGTCTCCAGATTAATATATCATTATCATCATCTCATTGCTTTGGAGTCTAAACTGATTCACAGCTGACACTCCAGTGGGGTTTTCTGTTTTTGTTATTTTTGAAGGCCATAATAAATCACACATGAGGAGATTGCCCATCTTTTATCCTTGGAGCACCTTGTGGGTTTGAACCACCTGCTTTTGAATTGGTAGTCCAATTCCTTACCCACTAGGCCACCAGACCATGTTATTATTGAATGTGCTGTTGAGTCGGCACTGACTTCCAGCATGTTTAAAGAGGCAGTAAGTCACCTTGGAAAAGATTGTGCATCCTTCCCCTGCTTCTTGTTGTTGTTGTTAGGTGGCGTCGAGTCATAGACGACTCATAGCGACCCTATAAACGAAAGGCCTTAGCACTGTTCGTACATAGTTTCCTGAGGCAACCCATTTGGGAAGTGGATGCCACTCCTGCTTCCAGCTTAGCAATCTTAAAATATTTTAACCCAGCAATATCTAGCATTTGTTTATGCTTGTCTTTCAAGAGAAGGTAACATCAAACTATGTAAGGGCTTAATAGGTACTTTTTCAGAAACAGGAAAAGAAAATCTACATTCGGAATGATTTCTCCTGCTCAGGCAGCTACTTACACAAATCCACATATGTGGTGGGGAAGGACTTTCTAGCAATCAAGCTATAGGGATTGATTTATTCTATCACTATAAAAAAAGAAAAACATCAAATAAAGTCTTCAAGTTTTAAACATCATTACAATAAAATGTATATAAAAGTGACAGAGGGGACATGACTGTCACTAAGAAAAAAGAGCAAGGAGTACAGTGGATCCTTTAGATCCAGGGTTCCTGCACTGAATATCTCCTAGACCCAGAAGACTGATGCCAAGATACATGCAGATCTCCAAGGAATGTCAGATCCAGAGATACTTTAGGAGAGTAGAGACTTTACCCAGAGCCCACAAAGAGAAAAGGCCTTCCATGAGCCAGTGCTCTAAACCTGAACTAGCCTCCTAAACTGGGAGAGAATAAATTTCTGTTTAAAAAAGTATATGATCTTACAATATAAAAACTATCACCACTAGGCATTTTCAAATGCTGAAAGTAATGTCACTGGTTAAAATGTACAAATTTTGCTAAACACATTTTAACCACAGTTTCTAATCTAAAAACTTACAATCCATAAAACAATCCTGGTCCTAATCCACAACATAAACAGTCTTCCAAGTATCCTGAAAAAATCTACAACTGGTAGAAGATAAAATACATGAATGGCACCTTCTAAGAATCAAATCCCTATGCACATCCAAAAACTTCTCCAATAGAGTAAAAAGGGAAGCCACAGATTGGGAAAAAATATTTGGTAATGACATGTCAGATAAGGACTTATATCCGGAATTTATAAAATACTTGAACACCACAATAAGATAAAGGTAAATAATCCAATTGAAAAATGGGCACAGGATATGAACAGACACTTCACCGAAGAAGACATTCAGATGGCCAACAAGCACAAGGAGAAATGTTCAAAGTCCCTAGCTCTAAGAGAGATGCAAATCAAAACAACTATGAGATATCATCTCAGCCCAGTCAGAATAGCAAAATTTAACAGAACAGCAAGCAACAAATGCTGGCGAGGATGTGGAGAAACTGGAACTCTTATTCACTGTTGGTGGGAATGTAAGATGGTGCAACCATTGTGGAAGGCGGTGTGGCGCTTTCTCAAAAAAACTGCAAATAGAGATACCATTTGACCCAGCAATCCCATTACTGGGAATATACCCCAGAGAGACCATGTCTACCATCCAAGCAGATATATGCACACCCATGCTTATCGCAGCTTTGTTTACAATAGCAAAGAGTTGGAAGCAACCTAAGGGCCTATCAACAAACGAATGGTTAGAGAAGCTGTGGTATATCCACACAATGGAATACTACGCAGCATTGAACAACATGGAACTCATGTAATATTCAAAGTGGGTGACCCTGAAGGACATTATGCTGAGTGAAATATCTCAGTCACAAAGGGACAAATACTGCATGGTGCCACTGTTGTAGAATGGGTCTGACATCAGGGTTGGGGTATGACAGAAAAAACTGGATAAATTACATATATTGTATTGAAACAGATGAGGTAAAGAACAGATTAGAAGTGATATGATTGAGTATTATGGTTAGCACAGGAATCCAGAATTAAGGTTGCATAGAGAAGTGTACTCGGAGTGGGGGGTGGGGGAGAAGGGATTTGGGAATTGTATACTAATGAAGGAATATTTTTTTTCTTTTTCTCTTCGGAGGGGGGAGCGAGCTGGTGGGGAGGGGTGGGCAGGGAGAAAAGTGCGGCAATGAATGAATGGAAATCCAAAACCTCTGTAAATGTCTATTAAAATTAATTTAAAAAATATGTTGTAAACTCCTAACTCTTTTTAAAAAAATTTATTTTATTAATTTTTGTGTGTTTACCATCAAATTGGATCTGACTGGTATGGGAGGAGATTGTCCCCCTTCTCCAGCAGAGCATCTGGTGGATTCGAACTACATACCTCTGGGGTTACAGTGCTGCTTCTTGCCACTAGGCCACCAGAGCTCCCTAAACTCCTAATTCTTAAATGGTTAATTCAAAAGGCAAGCAGTTCAAATCCACCAGCTGCTCCATGGTAGAAAGACGGGAGATCTCCTCTCATGCAATTTATAGCCTTTGGAGATTTACTGGAGGGTCAGGTATGAGTGGTTTCCACCTTGATGGCAATGCGTTTGAGTTTTTTTAGCTTTGTGGGGTTTATGTCCCACATAAATTGGGAATGAGTTATCTTTATTGTATTAATGAGTATTAATAGGTGTACAGTGTAGCTTGAATCAATCTTTTTGAGATATAAAAGGTATTTTAAAATCAATCTGAAAAATATAAGGTGAGACAGATGCTCAAGACTGGAGATCTCCAAGGAACCAAGAAGCAGAAGCTCAAGAGACAAGGACCTTCCTCCAGAACCAACAGAGTCTACTCTGAGTCAGACCCCTGAATTTGGACTTCTTGCCGCCTAAAATAGAAGAAAATAAATTTCTGTTTGTTAAAGCCATTCACTTGTGTTTATACTACAGTAGCACCAAATAAAATTAAGACACTCTACTTCATAAAACAAAAACAAACAAAAAAACCCCAAACAATCCTGTAGGGTAAATCTGAAAAACAGCTGAATGAAACATGGCATGATAAGTTAGTTGAAGTATGTTGCCAGTAGTCATCCAATCAATTCTGTTTCATTGTGAATCAGAGTACAACTGCTCTGTCACGTTTTCAAAGTTGTGACTTTCAGAAACGGATTGCTATGCCTGTCTTCTGAGGTGTGTCTGGGTGGGTTAGAACCTGAACAGTCAATGCCACAGCTGGGATTGTGGTGTTGGAGAGGACTGCTGAAGGTTCCACCTGCTCAAAGAACAAACAGATATGTCTTAGATAAAGTGCAGCCAGTGTGCTCCTTGGAGCCAAAGATGATGAAGACTCATTTCATACTTTGGGCATGTTGCTAAGAGAGATTATTCCTTTGAAAGGAATGTCATGCTTGCAGAAGTGGAGGGGCAGCAAAGTAGAAGAAGACCCTCAACCAGGTGGGTTGACACGGTGAGTATGGCAAAGGACCTGAGCATCAGAGATTGTGAAGATAGCACAGGGTACAGATCTATTGTTCATAGAGTCACTATGAGTCATACCTGACTCAACAGCACCTAACAACAACTAACAACAGTAGGCACTTAAGCTACTTGTGTCACATAGGCATATCATTCGGTGGAGTAAAGCTAAGTCAAAACTACACATACCTAAGTTTGTAAAAGGACAAACGTATGACATGGCACTAGGGAATTACTGCTAGGAAATGGTAGAAAATATGCTGGCACCACAGTTTTCAAGGGTTTTTGCTTGGAAGTTCTCTTCCTTTGGCTCTTGTGTTAGACAGAGGTGCACTGCCCAGATTCTCTGCAAGGAAGTTCCTTCCTGCTCAGCTACAGGCAGAGTGTGGGCAGCAAAAAACTCCTGCTGGCAGTTCTTTCTTTCTGGGTTCAATCCCCTCCTTGTTGGAAGCTAAGCTCTTTCCAGCATCCAAAACTTGATGCAAAAGGTAAGCAGGAAAAAAGAGAAGTTAAGTGTAGACAGGCTCTGTCATTTTGACCAACTCTCTAGGCTGGTGAATTTTTTTCATCCTACATCCATTTGAATTGTCCCTTTGCCCAATCTTTCTTCGCTTTGCCTTCACAGATGTTATACATGAATAAAAATAACTAAATCTCATTGTCTTCCTGTAGTACTCAATCTCTGACATCATACTGTAATGTGAGATTGCTTCTATCCCTATCTCACCCCATATATCATTATCTTCCAGGAATGGATTTTGGGGTAGAATTTGCAGTGAAGATGGGATAGAAAACTGGGGCTAAGTACTTGGTGGTAAGTGACTTATCTGTCCTGGGATTCAGATGGGTAATCTGGTGACCTGGTGATATGCCCCTATGCTAAAGTTACTCCTGATTAAGGGGTCAAATAAAATTCATTGCCTTCAAGTCATAATTGACTTATTGATGACCTTAGATTGTTTCTAAGATTGTAAATCGCATGAAAAGAGATTGTCCATCTTTCTCTCCAGTAGCCACTGGTGAATTCAAACTTTAAGAGAGTCGTAGCCTTTGAATTAACAGCACAACCCCCAATGAATCACACCACCAGAACATTCTGGTTAGGGGATATTGTTGTTGTTGTTATGTGCCATCGAGTCACTTGCGACTCATAGCGACCCTATGTACAACAGCCCTAAACCTTGCTCTATCCTGCACCAATCGCACTGCCTCCGACACATCCAAACTGATTACCCAAGTCACTGAATCAATCCACCTAAGAGAAGGTCTTCCCCTCCTGCACCGTCCCTCCACCCTCCAAAGCATGATGTCCCTCTCCAAGGACCTGTCCTTCCTTACAACATGTCCAAAGTATGTCAGACAAATCCCCAGAATCCTTGCCTCCAAGGAGCAGGCTGGTTTAACCCTCTCCAGTGTGAATCTGTTTGTTTTCTTGGCAGTCCATGGTACATTTAATACTCTTCTCCAACACCACAGCTCAAAGGCATCAATTCTCCTTCTATCTTCCCTAGTCATTGTCTAACTCTCTGATGCATAACAAGTGATTGCAAAGATCATGGCCTGTATCAGATGCACCTTATTCTCCAGAGTGACACCACTGCGCTTCAGTACTTTGGAGAGGTCCCTAACAGCAGACTTTCCCATGGCAATACATCTTTTAATTTCCTGGCTACTGGTGCCCAGAGTGTTGACTGTGGAACCAAGCAGACTAAAGTTGTTAACAATCTCAATCTCTTCACCATCCATCCTGATGTCGCCAATTGGTCCAGTGGTGAGAATCTTTGTCTTCTTGATATTGAGCCTCAATTCATAATGAAGGCTGCAGTCCTTGACCCTCTGCAGCAAGTGTTTCAGATCTTCCTCAGTTTCAACAAGCAGGGTTATGTCATCTGCATAATGCAGATTGTTGATAGATCTTCCACCAATCCTGACACCACACTTCTCCTCATAGAGCCCAGCCTCCTGGATAATCTGTTCTGCATACGGGTTGAAAAGGCATGGAGATAGGACAGATCCCTGGTGTAGACCCTTCCCAGTTTTGAACCATGCAGTGTTTCCTTCCTCTGTTCTGATGACTACCTTTTGGTCCAAGTATAAGTTTCTTATTAGCATGATCCCATTCTTCTCAGAGTTAGCCACAGTTTGCTACAATCCACATAGTCAAATGCCTTTGCATAATCAATGAAACACAGATAGACATTTGTTTGGTATTCCCTACTTTCAACCAAGATCCATCTAACATTAGCTACAATATCCCTAGTGCCATGACCCCTTCTAAACCCAGCCTGGACTTCTGGTAGTCTCTGCTGGTGTGCTGTTCCAGTCTTTTTTGGATAATGTTCAGTAGAATCTCCCTTGCATGTGAAATCAATGACATTGTTCTATAGTTTCCACACTCTGTTGGGTCACCCTTTTTTGGAATGGGAACAAATATAGATCTCTTCCAGTCAGTTGGCCAAATGGTTGTTCTCCAGATTTCATAGCACAACTTGGTGAGCAAATCCAGGGCAGCATCCAGTAGCTGAAATAAGTCAATTGGTATACCATCTATTCCTGGGGCTTTATTTTTTGCTATTTCCTTCAAAGCAGTTTGAACTTCTTCCTTCATCACCATAGGCTCTTGCTCATATGTTATTTCATTAAATTCTTCTTTGTCTGCCAATTCCTTTTGATACAGTGACTCAGTATATTCTTTCCATCTTCTTTTAATACTTCCTGGATAATTTAATATTCTGCATAAAGCATCCTTGATTATAGCAACTCAGTGTTTGAATATGTTCTTCACTTCCTTGAACTTAAGGAATGTTGAATGAGTTCGGCCCTTTTGATTTTCTGACTCCAGATTCTTGCACATTTCATTGTAATATTTTGTTCTGTCATTCCATGCTGCCTTTTGGAATCTTCTATTCACCTCTTTAGTATCTTGAATTCTTATTTGTGCTTTGGCTTCTCTGTGCTCCAGTGCAATATTCAGAGTATCTTCTGACATCCATTTTGGTATTTTATTCCTCTTCCATCTTTGCAATGACCGTTTGCACTCTTCCTGGATGATACCCTTGATATTCTCCCACAACTCATTAGTTCTTCGCTCATTAGTGTTCAAAGCCTCAAACCAGGTCCTGAGATGGTTCTGAAGTTCAGGTGGGAAGAACTCAAAGTCATATTTTGGTTCCCATGGACTCCGTTTAATTTTCCTCAGCTTCAGCTTGAACTTGCATATGAGTAGTTGGTGGTTTGCTCCACTATCAGCTCCTGGCCTAGTTTTCACAGCAGATATTGAGCTTCTCCAGCGGTTCTTTCAGCAGATGCAATCAATCTGATTCCTATGCATACCATCTGGTGAAATCCATGTGTTTAACCTGCATTTATGTTTCTTATGAAACGTATTTGCAATGAATAAGTCATTGGTCATGCAAAATTCAATCATTCTATCTCCAACTTCATTTCTGTCACCGAGTCCATGTTAGGGGATAGAAAAGGTAACCTGGAAGCTCTTTTGGGAGTCTGGCTACAGGACTTCTTGCTGTTCTTTTAAGGCCAAAGTCTGCTCAAGTGTTCAAAACCACTTTTTGTAGTATTGACCCTCTCTGGGGACACACACACACACACACACACACGCACACACACACACGTGAGGGAATAGCCAATAAACTCATCCCTAACCCCTGCCCTCCCACTCAACTCTTATGTCTTTGAAGATACACACCTGAGCACCTCCAGACAGCCAGGTCCCCCTAAGAGCACAGGTGCCCAGCAATGTGTTTGCTCTGTGTCTCCTCTCTCTCCCTCCCTTTACCTGTTCCCCCCTGTAACTTGTACTTCAATATGCTTGCTAAAGCTTTCCTCAGAATAAGAATGCCTAATTAATGCATCCGAGAAAGAGCCAAGGAAATGTTTAAAGTTCTGCCCTAGCAAACAGATTTGAGAGTGTTGGTATGAGGAGGTCCAGACCCTGGAAATAATATTACCCATTACTTTCCCTACACTGTGGGCAGTCAGATTTGTTGCTACTTACGATTAGGGGCCTCTGGTTAATAGTTACCTATTCATTACTGCACTGACAAGCATAAATATTTATTTTAAAATGTAGGCCTTGGCCCTGAAAGAATTGGAAAATTGGCATTATTTTCTGTCCAACTACAGTTAGTGTGCATGGATCTTTATCTCCTTATTAGAAAAGTTAAGGGATTCTCACCTACAATGAAATAACAATAAAAGGAAGTTCACTTGGGTATTCTCTAGAGGAGAGAACGACACAGAAGACAACATATAGCCAGAACCTGGGATCCCTGGCTGATGCAGATAGTTAAGCACCCTTCTCATTGAAGGGTTGGTGATTTGAATTCACCCAAAGGCACCTCAGAAGACAGGTGTGGAGATTTGCAGACGGAGATCAAGGCCTTTACAATATCATGCAGCTCAGTTTTATTTAGGTTGCTGTGAGTTGAAGTCAGCTCACATTGCTAGTTGTTAGAGTAATTTACAAGAACATTGTTGTAACCTAGCAGCTAGAGGCTAACAAACATCTAAGTAAAAAAGGCTGGAAAGATACTTGAGCCTGCCCTGATTCTGAAAGAGTGCCTGGGAGGAGAAGAAGAAGGCTGCTGCAAAGAACTGCACTGCGTGTGAAATGCAAAATCTTTGTTGTTTTGCCATTCTGGCTAATTAAGATAATTCTGTTTGAAGTTACAACTCCTGGCTGAATTCTAAGAAGCCTGTTCTTGTTTCTTGACTTCATGCCCATGCCACGAAGCTTTTCTGCATGGCCTTGCCTGCCTGTGCAACTCTGCACAGTGTTCAGGAGCTGTCAGGCATGTACAGTAGTGAAAGGGGTGCCATGAACATGCAGAATTTGTAAAAAAAATGGCAGCATTTCATCAACCAAGATAATATGCTTTTCCTAAAGGCCTTAAGTTTAATCTGGAGACTTTCTGTGAGAGCGGAACTGAGTGTCGATTAGCTAATTTCTCCAAGATACTTTGCGCTCCGCAACCTTTCTGCTTTGCACAGATTTTAAGGAGCTGTGGAATGAACTCTTCATGGCTGGTCAGCCCATAGCCCTACTCAAAGCAAACATTTCTCAGGAGTTAAGAAGAGGAGCTATTATAGCTGAAGAAGCTGATTGTTACCTCCTGTACCCAGAGGTTTTCCAGACCAATCTGTAATTTCTTCTGTACTTACCACCACCTACCCATTGTTGTCAAGTCACTTCTGACTTGTATGGACCTTCTAGGACAGAAGAGGACTACCCAAAGTGTTTCCAAGGCTGTAAATTTTATAGAAACAGATTACCTCATCTTTCTCCTAAGGAGTGGCTGGTTAATTCAAACTGTGGACCTTTTGCTTCACAGCCTGACAACTAATCCATTGCCCCACTAGGATTCTTTCTTCATTATTTAGGGTGCAGAATTAGGAATTTTAGTAAGGTACCAATGAGCCAAACATGAGCACAGAGGAAAACATTACCAGTTTCCTTACATTTAGCGGCAAAAGTAAATTTTGCCCATAGTCTACCTGGCAAATAAATAACCTATGGTTACTTTTGAGGCAATTCTACTCTGTCACATTTGCTTTTCATGAACTGAAAAGTTACTTGACAGCAGCTAACTCCAATTTTTCGAGGTAACTATAGGGATTCCTGATATTCAATTTCCTCATTTGTAAAAGAGACAATTACAACTTCATAAGGTAGTTGTTATGAGAGGCAGGTAACATTTGAAGCATATTGCATCTAGTATGCTCAGTTATATATAGTATTTATGATCATTGTAACTGCCAGTCAGCATTTACAAACGACAGGAGGCTCAGCATGTTTGCTATCTAAGTTGCACCAAAAGCTTGGTTAAGGCTATAAATATCTGAGAGGTATATGTTAGTCATTGGAAGGAGGAGTGGCATCCACTTCCATAACAGCTTGCCTCCGGAAACCCTATGAACCTGGAGAGAGGATGAAAGGCACCCAAGCATTGAGGCCTCTCCTTCATAGGGTCACTATGAGTCGCCTGTGACTCGACAGCACTTAACAACAACAACATATGTTAGTCAAACATGCTCTGGTTCCCTCATGCCATCTCTTAGTTTTCAGAAAACTAAAACCCATAGACTTGGACAAATTATTTTGCCATTAGCTTTTGCTTCTACTTCCTCATATTCTACCAAGGATTTGAAATGACATACACGAGTAATATGTACAGTGAAATTCAAGCTTCATAAATTAAAATCCAGGAAAAATATGGACAAAAGGGAGAGATGAAATAGCACATGGAGATAAATCATACACAAAAATGATGGTCTAAAGGATGATGTTTGGGATGTAAATTTGCTTCAAAGTTTCCAGGCAATCAAAACCTTAACAAGAAATATTAGCTATATGTCTACATTGATAAAAAGAAAAGTCAATTTCTCAGGGGTAGGGAGAAAGCAAAAAACTACACAAAAGAAATTTCCTGAAAAATGAGTATATTTTAAAAGTATTTTTGCTTGGCTTTTCATATGTCAGATTGCTACGGCTAATGTCTTCCTCACATCTGGACAATAAATACATGCAGGAGCTGATTCAGGACGGGCAAAGAGAGTGAAAATTTTGTGAGGCCTTAACCAACTGTTCCAATTCAGACCTCTCTTTTGATTTGGCATAGTCTAGACTTGAAGTCAGAACATGAAGAGAAAAAGAGGAGTTAATGTTTTCAACTATCTTCCAACTTACATAGTTTACAGTTTCTCTCAATAATTTTGACCCAGAAAACCCCCAAAACAAACCAACCAACCAAAAAGGCTAACCACAAATAATAACACCAGACCATATGAAATAATAAAAATTTTATAAAGGACTAAAGTATAGTTCAATATTCCAATTTGAGAATTGAGATTAAATAATATTCTCTCTCTCTCTATCTATATATCTCTCTATATCTCTATCTCTATCTCATATCTCTATCTATCTAGTTGCTAGGTGCCATCGAGTCAAGTATGACAAATAGAGATCCTATGAACCCTGTCTTATCCTGCGCCATACCCACACTTCCTGACACTTCCTGACACACTGGAGCCCATTGTGGCAGTCAGTGTGTCAATCCATCTGGTCAAAGGTCTTCCTCTCCTTCTACAATCTGCTTTTCTAAGCATGATGTCCATCTACAAAGAGTAATCTCTCCTAGCAACATGCCTGAAATATGTGAGACAAAGCTTTATCTTCTTTGCCTCCAAGGAGCATTCTGGCTGCATTTTCTCCAAGACATATTTGCTTGTTCTTGTTCTTTTGGCAGTCTGTGGAATGTTCAGTACTCTTCTCCAACACCACAACTCAAAAGTATCAATTCTCCTGTCATTCTTATGCATTGTCCAGCTCTTACAATGCATAGTGAGTGATTGGAAAGACCATGACTTGTATCAGATGCACTTTCATCCTCATACTGACATCATTGTTCTCCAGTAATTTGAGGGATATCATGGCTGATGTCAGATGGATCCTAGATTGAAGTAAAGAATACCAGAAGAATGTCTATTTACACTTTATTGACTGCAAATGCATTTAACTGTGCAGATCATAAGAATTTATGGCTAACATTGAAAAGAATGGGAATTCCAGCACACTTAATTGTGCTCTTGCAAAACCTATACACAGACGAAGAGACTGTTATGCAAACAGACCAAGGGAGCACAACATGGTTTAAAATTTAAAAAGGACTGTGTCAGAGTTATATTCTCTCTCTACATCTATTCAATCTGTATGTTGAACAAATTTTAGAGACGTTAGACTCTAAAGAGGGATGTGACATCAAGACTGGAGGAAAACCATCAATAACCTGTGTTATGCAGGTGACATGACCTTGCTTGCTGAAAGTGAGAATGATTTGAAGCACTTATTGCAAAAGATCAAAGAATATAGCTTTCAAGATGGATTGCATCTCACTGTCAAGAAAACAAAATTCTTACCACTAGACCAATAGTAAGTATTTTATGGGGAAAAGACTGAAACTGTCAGCAATTTCATTTTACTCGGATCCACAACCTACCTCCTGGTACCAGTAGAAAACAAAATTCTTACCACTAGACCAATAGTAAGTATTTTATGGGGAAAAGACTGAAACTATCAGCAATTTCATTTTACTCAGATCCACAATCTACCTCCTGGTACCAGTAGTCAGGAAATCATAGACGTGTTGCAGGGGGAAAGTCTGTAATCAGGGACCACTTCAAATTATTGAGACGCAATGATGGCAGTTTGAGGACTAAGGTGTCAAATATATATTACTGTATCTTTTTAAAAAAATATTTTAACACGTTGCTGCACACTTTTAAGTTGATGACCATGCTTAGAAACACATTTGCCATCATTTGTGGCAATGTGTTAAAGACACTGTAGTTTCCATATCCTTCTTTAGATAGATTCTCAAGATAAAATTTCTCTGATAAAATTACTCTGGGCTAAAAAAAAAAAAGGCAAACTAGTATGTTTTCAAGTAGCCCTAATTGTGTAGTGGTTAAATGTCTGGCTTCTAACTGAAAAGTCAAGAGCTTTAACTCCCATCAGCTATTCTGAGGGAAAATGATGTGCCACTCATACAAAAATTTTCTGTCTCAGAAACCCTATGAATTATTTTCTTCATATGTTCCAATGCAGTGTTCATAATGTATCCCCTCTTTCTTAGTTTCCCCCCAGTCCCCATGTCTGAACTGTTTAAAAGCAATATATGATTATTTGTATGCATTATTCATAATATGCATTATTATATTCATTATTTGTATGACAACAGTCTAGAATAAGAGGTGCATAGCAAAGTGGACTGGGAGTAGGGTTAGAGGAGGGATGAAATTATGTAACAATTTATAAATTTTTTAAAAATAATGAACTGGGAGAGGGAGGAAAATGTGTAACAATGAACAAATGAAAAAGCCAACTTTTCTGTAAACTTTCATTAAAATCACAATTAAAAAAATAAAGAAACCCTACAAGGCAGTTCCACGTTGTCTTATAAGGTAGGTATGAATTGAAATTTATTTGATGCTTGCAGGGTTTTGGATGGTATGCTTTCAATATTAAATAGCAGAAATTTTGTGCCAGATACTCTGAACTGAAATTCAGAATTAACTTAAATAGTTCACTCACACTCATCTTTCTCTTTTCTTATTTCTTTTTCTATTATCATAGTTTGATTTTTTTGAAAGGTAGGGATATGATTTTCACTCAATTTTTAGTGAAAAACATAGTTTTATGATACAAAGAGAGCAATTAATATTCATTTACTAAATCTGAGTCAGTATTGGTTTTGGGGCTGGAAGTAACACCGAACTTGACATAATTGTAGCTTTAAGAGTTTCTTTGTCTAAACATGAAAAAGTATAGAAATAGGCAGTCCAAGGCTAATAAGTTGTGCCATCATGTAACCAAGGGCTCGAGATTGTATCAACCTTCAAGTCTACCTTCTATATGTGGCTCTCATGCTTATGGTCTGAGATACCTTTTGCATTTCTCTCTCTCCCCAACATAAACATGATGGACAAGAAGAAGAGAGAAATGGACAAAAGACCAAAAGTAAAGTGTCAACGGCGGCTATTCCTTTTGAAAACTTTCTCAAAAAGTCCTCACTACTAGAACCCACTCCTTATAGATCATTGGCCATGCTAGCAGCAAAGGGTTCAAGAAAACTGAATATTTTCATTGGAAACATTGTTAATCTAAACAAATTAATATTTCTGTTAGTAATGTAAGTGGTAAAACTGGTTATAAGATTGGCAATTAAGAGTATAAACCAACTAGGAATATAATCCAACATTGACAGGAAAATATAAAAAGCAAATCATCTCCTGTATATTTTCTTAGTTACATAAACCAATAAACAAAGAAAGAGAAAAATTACTAACCTGATAAGATTCTATGGGCAAATAGCATTACCAGCAATATTTATTATTATATGTTTTCCTACACATCCCTTGTTTTATTAAAATAAACATATGACACTTCATAGGAACAAAAGAAATTATTATTTATAAAATAAATTTTCTGTTTATGTTTATTTTAGTGCTAAACTTTTCCCTTTGGCCATTCAAGTGCCGTTCTGAACATGAGATAACAGTATTGTCAACCAGTTATTTATGTACTGACAGATCATATGTTCTTTTTTTTTTTAAAAAAAAAGCTTCATAAACTGCAATGAGTTGTGTTTTCTACATGCCATTTTATTGCCAGAACATGGAACAAACTGATTACTTTGCAGTTAATGGCTCTTGAACTTTTGGATGTCATGAGCAATGCCACTATGAACATTCTTGCACAATTATTGGGTGCACATGTGCAAGTGTTTCACTGGGTCTTAAAACTTCCATCCCGGGACCTAGCAGAAGCTGAAGCCACAGGGGCTCTGGCTGGGAATTATGCATCTGAGCAAGAACCAGGAAAGGCTCTGTGACCCACCATCTCTGTGGGTAGCTGCATTTCGCAAGATGATTTTGAGTGTGTCTACTCTGACCAGTTTCACCCCAGTCTGTGCTGGGAAATTTTGGCAACACTCTGAGAGATAAAAATATTTGATAAACCTGATTCTAACCTGATACAGCTTATGTTTATGATGGTCTTCACACAGCTGGTGCATTTTACTTAGTAAAAGGCTATGCCTTTGGCAGCTGCATTGCTTACTTGATAGTGTTGACAGCTCATGAAGTTTCCTGCAATAGTGTCTTTGTTGTTGCTTGCTGCTGTGGAGTTGGAACTGACTCATAATTGACCAGTGGGTTTTCAGAGGCTGTAAACTGCATAGAAGGAGATTGTCCATCTTTCTCCTGTGGAGCAGCTTGTAGATTCAAACCATTTGCCTTTGGAAAGGCAGCACAGTTTCTTTCCACAAGGCCATCAGAGCTCCCTGCAATAGTGCCTTTAGGCATTGAAAGCTAATGTTCCTATTGATGCTCCATATTCAATTTCCTTTAAGATCTATCTCACAAATCAACATCTATTATACTTTAGACACGATGGCACTTGGATATGATAGCAGTGGTATAGATATTCCTACAGATTTTGAGGCCTGATATTTCTGTATCACTTGCAGGACTTACATAATTCAGCCTTTTTAAATACCTTTTGAACTCTCTTCATGAATCCCAAAAAACTTCTTACCAGGAGATGATTAATACTGTAAGCCAGAATAAGTTTGACATCATAATGTGAATTGCTGGAAAAACTTAGTATCAGCTGTGAAAACCAGGCCGGGTGCTGATTGTGGGACAGACCATCAACTACTCACAAGCAAGTTGAAGCTGAAGGTGAAGAAAATAAAATCAAACCCACAGGAACCAAAATTTGACTTTCAGTCCATCTCACTTGAATTTAAAAACCATCTCAGGAACAGGTTTGAGGCCTTGAACACAAATGAGCAAAGACCAAATGAGATGGGGAGGATATCAAGAGTATCATCTATGAAGAATACAAAAGATCATTACAAAGACAGAGAAAGAAGAAAAGACTCAGATGAGACTCTGAGTACTGTATTAGACCCCTGAGAAGCAAAGCTAAAGGAAGAAATCAAGAAATTAAAGATCTGAACAGAAAATTTCAAAGGGTAGCTTGGGATGACAAAGCAAGGTATTGTAATGAAATATGCAAAGAGCTGAAGTCAGAAAATCAAAAGGGCCAAACTTGCTCAGCATTTCTTAAGCTAAAGGAATTGAAAAACAAATTCAAGCCATGAGTGGCAATTCTTTCCACATCCTGGCCCAAATAAAATTTTTTTGGAACGCAGACTGCTCATTTATACATATACCTGGTTTTTTCCACTAATTTACACAATTTTAATACAAATTCAAACAAATTCTTTCAATTTCCCTCACCTACCCCCATCAAATTGTACAGTCCAATGATTAATTCCTTCTTCCCCCGTACATCCACATTCCTCTGCTTCCAGCGTCTCCTACCCCTCCCGGATCCTTATTTTACATTAACGGTCTTATACAATATTTATCCTTGTGGGACTGAGTTAGTTTACTCAGCATAATGCTCTCCAGTACCTCCCAAGTTAGGTAATAATTTACAAAGTTATTGCTCCTGCGTGCTCCATAGTATTCCATTGTGTGAATGTATCATAATTTCTCAATCCACTCGTTTGTGGTTGGACATTTGGACTCTTTCCCTGTTCTTGTGATGAAGAATAATGCTGCTGTGAACATTGCTGTACAAGTCTCAGTTTGTGCCTCAGTTCTCATGTTCTCAGGGTATATTCCAAGAAGTAGAATAGGATGCTTTGGGCAGAATGTTAAAAAATCCAAGAAGCATTAAAAGAAGATGGAAGGAGTATACAGAATCACTGTACCAGAAGGAATTGGCTGACACAGAAGAATTTCATGAAGTAACATATGAGAGCAAGAGTCTGTGGTGATGAAGAAGGAAGTTCAAGCTCCTCTGAAAGAACTGGCAAAAAAAACAAGTCTCCGGAGTTGACGGCATACCAATTGACATATTTCAACAAATAGACACTGCCCTGGATGTGTTCATTAAGTTGTGCCAAGAAATTTGGAGGACAGCCACCTGGACAACTGACTGGAAGAGATCTATATTTGTTCCCATTCCAAAGTAAAGTGACTCAATAGCGTGTGGAAATTATAGAACAATATCATTAATATCACATACAATCAAGATTCTGCTGAAAATGGTCCAAAAACAACTGGAGCAACAAGTCACCAGAGAACTGCCAGATGTGCAGGCTGGGTTTAGAAGAGGCCATGGTAGTAGGGATATTATAGTTAATATTAGATGGATCTTGGCAAAAGCAGAGGGTACCAGAAGAATGTCTATCTGTGCTTCATTGACTATGCAAAGGCTTTTGACTGTGTGGATCACAACAAACTGTGGTTGACTCAGAAGAATGGGAATCCCAGAACATTTGATTGTGCTTATGCGAAACCTATACTTGAACCCAGAGGCAGTCATCAAAACAGAGGAAGGAGACACTGCAGGGTTCAAAATCGGGAAGGGTGTCCACCAGGGATGTATTTTGTCTCCATACCTTTTCAATCTGTATGCAGAACAGATAATCCAGGACACTGAGCTGTACAAGGAGGAATGCGGCATCAGTATTAGTGGAAGATTCATCAACAACCTGTGTTATGCAGATGACACAATCCTGCTTGCTGAAACTGAGGAGAACCTGAAGCACTTGCTACAGAAGGTCAAGGACTATAGTCTTCAATTGGATTGAAGCTCAATATCAAGAAAACAAAGATTCTCACCATGGAGGCAATTGGCAGCATCATTATGGATGGTGAAGCAATTGAGATTGTTAACAGTTTTAGTTTTCTTGGTTCCACAGTCAGCACTCTTGGCCTCATCAGCCAGGAAATCAAGAGATGAATTGTATTGGGAAAGTCAGCTATCAGGGACCTCTCTAGAGTACTAAAGAACAACAATATCAAACTGGAGACTAAGGTGCACCTGATCCAGGCCATAGTCTTCATAATTGCGTGCATTGCATCAGAGAGCTGGACAGTGACTAGGGATGATAGAAAGATAATTGATGCCTTTGAGCTGTGATGCTGGAGAAGAGTGTTGAATATACCATGGACTGCTAGGAGAACAAACAGGTTTGTCCTAGAGAAGGTGAAACAGGGCTGCCCCTTGAAGGCAAGGATTCTGAAGCTTCATCCGACATACTTTGGGCATGTTGAAATGAGGGATCAGGCCTTGGAGAGGGATATCGTGTTTGGTAGAGTGGAGGGACAGCGCAAGAGAGGAAGACCCTCGATGAGGTGGATTGATTAAATGCCTGGGGTAATGAGAATATGTGCATCGGAGACAGTGAGGTTGTACATAGGGTTGCTATGAGTCGCAACGGACTTGATGGCACATAACAACAACAACATTTAAGTTTTGGGGGATTAAACCTTTAGTCTACATGTTATAAGCATTCTTACTTGGTCTATGTTTACATCAAATTTCTGGACATTTTAGAGCCATGCCTTTACCTTTCTTTCTTTCTTTCTTTCTTTCTTTCTTTCTTTCTTTCTTTCTTTCTTTCTTTCTTTCTTTCTTTCTTTCTTTCTTTCTTTCTTC
>NW_006399804.1:4826442-4828865 GCF_000299155.1 Elephantulus edwardii
TCTCTTTCTTTCTCAGTAAGATTTCTTGAGCTGTATCTTAGTACAGATGCTGGGGCTTGCCCATGGTGTACAAAGCCTGAACATCCTGCCAATTCTTCTTTAGCAGTGAAACCAGAAAGCTGACAGCCAGGTGGATATTGTAAACAAGTTTATCATCTGTCATCTTCACATGGCCAACAGCCACTGTCAGACACAGGACCATTTTCATCTGGAATTTGATGGTGGACTTCACCTCGTCTACTTTTGCCACCACGTTCTCATTGTGGGTCAGCAGAGAAGGGAACTTGCCAGCCCTGGAGCTAGGATTTTTTAGGATCTGCTTGGTCAGGGATTCAGAGGCCAAAAAGGCATTATACTTCTTGGCCAGATTTTTGACCAGCTTCTTATTCATGTTGAGTTTTTTCAGTGCTTCAGTGTACATGTGGGGAACATCAATAGTCTTGGTTTTATCACAGTGCTGCTGATCCCCAAGAACACACACTGAGAACTTGGGGCGTGGGGTGGTCTTAAGCGTGACGGTCCCGAAGAAGCACTTGTCCTTCTGAGGGTCATAGTTTTCCAACTATGAGAGCTCCACTCTCTCCAAAACCTTTCTCCATTTGCGCTGGTTCCCATGCAGGACTTCTCGCACCACCTCCTAGAGGGTGTTGCGAGAGACTTTGCTGCTTATGGTTCTTAGCACTGCAGTAACTGGAAAAGAGCTGTATTTCTTAATCAGACATGAAACTTAACAGAGCTTCTGAATCTACTTCAGTGTGGTTTGTAATAATCAACATCACAATTCCCCCAACATTCTTGGAAAAATCTTTCCAGGGGTGAGGAAACTTACAGCAGAATACTACAACTACTTGATTCTTGGATAAAAGTACTGTATGATTTTGCAATGGTTGATACAGTACAGGAAGACTCACTCCAAAAATGAAAAAGCATCCAAAAAGTCAGGTAGTATTGGAGTGTCATTATAACCAAAGGAATTCTTCTCTGAGAATTCGACAAGGCAGAATTTTTGCACTAATAAGCTAAAGAACTAGCAAAGTATGAGTCTAAATGGACTCTCTAGGGTCCCAAGAAAGTAGTTTGTTTATACAGCCAGACTGTCTGCAGTATCCCCTTCAATCACAAGTCTGTCCTTGAGAGGGTGAAATCAGGTTGTTCTTTGGAGGCAAGGATTTTGAAGCTCCATCTCACATACTTTGGGCATGTGGCGAGCAGGGACCAGTCGTTGGAGAAAGACATCATGCTTAGAAGGATGGAGAGTCAGCGCAGAAGAAAAAAACCCTGGGTAAGATAGACTCAGTGACTGGCAATGAGGGCAGGTGAGTCAGAGACAGTGAGGACAGAGCAGGGTTCAGAGCTATGGGTGGTAGTCAATTTGACAGCACATAACAATAAATCCTGCTTAAGCTTACTCAGAAGTATGGTGCTCATTTGATTAAAGAAAAGTTCTATCTAGTATATAAGCATACTATTGTTATGTGCTGTAGACTTAATTACATTTCAGAGTGACCCTATGAACAATAGATCAGAACCATATATATAAGACAATGTTTCAACATCCTTGCCTCTAAGGAGCAACCTAGTTACACTTCCTCCAAGAGATACTTAACTGTTCTTTTGCCAGTTCATCAGATATTTAGTGTTATTCACCAGTACCACAATTCAAAGGTATCAAATCTTCCTCTTTTTCACTGACTCTACTTTTCCAAGCATTGTGGTCCTTCTCCAGATACTGGCCTCCCCTTACAACATGTCCAAAATACGTGAGATAAGATCTCCCCATCTTCATGTCTAAGAAGCATGCTGGCAACATTTTTTCCAAGAGAGATTTGTTTGTTCTTTTGCAGCCCATACTTTGTTCCACATTATTCAATAACAAAATAATTAAAAGGAACCAATTCTTCTAACTCTAATTCATTGCCATCAAGTCAGAATGGATTCATAGCTGATTTGAAAGTGGATATTTAGAGACTAAATTGCTTAGGAGGAAACTGTACATCTTTCCTACTGTGGAGAAGTTGATGGATTCAAACTGGGTGGATTTGAGTTGGCAGCTCAATTTTTTATCCACTCCTTATTCATTGTCCAGCTTTCCGATGCATATGAGGTGATAGAAAATACCATGACTTGGGTCAGGCCCACTTTACTTGCCAAAGTGACCTCTTTGGTCTTTATCACTTTAAAGAGGTTGTTGGCAGCAAATATGCTCAATGTTGTTGTTGTTATGTGCCGGCGAATCGTTACAACTCATAGCGACCCTATGCACAATGGCCCTAAACCCTGCTCTATCCTGTGCCAATCGCACTGCCTCCGACACATCCATCCCGATTACCCCAGTCTCCGAATCAATCCATCTCACAGAGGGTCTTCCCCTTCTGCACCGTCCCTCCACCCTCCCAAGCATGATGTCCCTCTCCAAGGACCCG
>NW_006399804.1:4829940-4839239 GCF_000299155.1 Elephantulus edwardii
TGTTCTCTAGTTTCCACACTCATTTGGAATGGGAACAAATATAGATCTCTTCCAGTCAGTTGGCCAAGTGGTTGCTCTCCAGATTTCTTGGCATAATGTGGTGAGCACATCCAGGGCAGCATCTGTTAGCTGAAATACTTCAATTGCTATGCCATCTATTCCTGGGGCCTTATTTTTTCGCTATTTCCTTCAAAGGAGCTTGAAGTTCTTCCTTCATCACCATAGGCTCTTGCTCATATGTTATTTCCTTAAATTCTTCTGTATCTGCCAATTCCTTTCGATATAATGACTCAGTGTATTCAATGTAATGTCATTTTATTCCTTGACTTCTGCCTCCGTGGGTGTTGAACGAGATTCAAATAAGATTGATTAACTAATACCATCTTTTCTGTTGATCATAATGTTATCTATTGGCTTAGTTGTTAGGAGTGTTGTTCTCTTTATGTTGAGATGTCCTAGATTCATACTCTGTAAAACATCCCATTTTCCAAGTATTCATTACTATTTTCAGTGGTTTCTTCTTATTCTGAATCATGCCACACCAGCACATAGAGATCCTAAAAGCTTTACTGCACCTAGTTCATTATGGTAGACAACTATGAGAAGGCAGCTCTTTATCAGTCACATTTTTTCATATTGTGATTTGAGTGCAAGTGTACAGAAAAAATTGTTTTTTTCACTCAATCGTTCCATTCATTTGACATTGTGACATTAATTACAATAAATATAACTGCTCTTTTATTGCTTCCTTCCTATGATTTCCATTTCCATTAATCTTTCTATTCCACCTCTTCCTGCCTTCTGAGCTTTATCCCTGAACAAATGCTGCCCTTTAGATTTTACATAGTTTATAGTTTTAAGGAGTGAATACCTCTCTGGTGTTATCATTCACCTCATAAACTTGGCTATTGCTTGACTAAAAGTTGATCCAGAGGGATGAGTTTAGTTCCAGGTTCAAAAAACGACTTCACTTTTTTTGGAAATTTCACCAATATCTATTAGACAAGAAAGTCTGTTGATTTCTGTGAATTTGAGTTTTGTTCCACATTTTTCTTCTACTCTGTTCAGGACCTTCTAGTGTAATCAATCCCCTTAGTTCAGTGTTCTTTGTCAAAATTGCAATTCAAGGGCATCAGTTCTTCTTCAACCTTTCTTCTTCACTGTCCTCATTTCACAAACATTGTTGCTGTTTCACAAACATTGTTGTGGTGAATCATCAAATTGGAACCAACTCATAGCTACCCTCTTGTGGGTTTTGCAGACAACAGACATGGGAGTAGATTGCCCATTTTTCTCCCAAGGAGCAGCTGGTGGATTCTAACTTCATGCCTTTGGGTTAGCAGCACAGCTCCTTACCACTAGGCCACCAGAGCTCCCCTCCACAGGTAAGTGGTTGCTGTTATGTGCCCTTGACTACAACACATAATGACCCTATGAACAATAGATCTGAACTTGCCCTATTCAGTGAGACCTAGCCAATCTCATTGTCTCTGACACACCTGACCCCATTGCCAAAGTCATGTATCAATCTATCTTATCCAAGGTCTTCCTCTTCTGTGCTGACTCTCTACCCTTCTAAGCATGGTCTCCTTCTTCAAGGAATAGTTTCTCCTGGCCACAAGCCCAAAGTATGTGAGTTGGAGCTTAAAAATCCTTGCCTCCAAGGAGCAATCTGGTTTCACCCTCTCAAGGATAGACATATTTGTTCTCTTGGCAGTCCATGGTATGTTTACTAGTCTTCTTTAGCGCCAAAATCAAAGGCATTAATTCTTCTCCTATTATCTTTATTCTCTGTCTAGCTTTCAGATGCATTACAAGCAATTGAGAAGACTGTGGTTTGAGTCATATGCACCTTAATATCTAGAGTGACATAGTCGCTTTTTAGCACTCTGGAGATATTCTTTAATTTTTATTATTTTATTTTTTTGTGTGTACCATCAAATCGGATCTGACTGGTACAGGAGGAGATTGTCCCTCCTTCTCCAGCAGAGCATCTGGTGGATTCGAACTGCTCACCTCGAAGTGCAGCTTCTTGCCACTAGGTCACCAGAGTTCGCCTCTGGAGAGATTCTTGACAGCCAGTTTTCCCAGTGCAACTAATCTTTTGATTTCCTGACAGCTGGTACCAAGAGTGTTGATTGTGGCTCCAAGTAAGATGAAATCATTAACAACTTTAATCTTTTCTCCATATATCATGATAGTGCTATTGGCCCATGCTGAGGATCTTTGTTTTCTTGATGTTGAAATACAATTTTGAAGGCTGTACTCTGACCTCATGCCACAAACACTTCAAGTGCCCCTCAGTTTTGGCAAGCAAAGTTCCATCATCTGCATAATGCAGGTTGTTGGTGAGTCTTTTTCCAACCCTGATGCTACATTTTTCATCATCAAGTCCAGCCTCCCAAATTATCTGTTCTGCATTTAGATTGAAAAAGTATGGAGAAAGGATACAGCTCTGATGCACCCATTTTGTGATTTTGAGCCTTGCAGTATTCCCTTGCTATGTTCTGACAAACCTTCTTTGTCTAGGTATAGGTTTTGCATGTGCATAATCAGGTGTTCTGAGATTCCCATTCTTTTCAATGTTCACCATTATTTGTTGAGCTTCACACCATCAAATTCCTTTTCATAGTTGATAAAACACAAATATGCATCCTCTGATATTGTCTACTTTCAGCCACAATCCATGTAATATCAGCAATGATATATATCCTTACAGTCACAGCCTTTTTTAAATCCAGCTTGTATTTTTGGCAGTTCCAGTCATTTTAAAAATAATCCTCAGTAACATTTTTGCTTGTATGTGATATTGCGATATTGTTCAATAATTTCGACATTCTGTAGGATCACTTCTTTGGGAATGGAATAAATTTGGACCTCTTGCAATCCGTTGTATATGGTCAGTCACACGTATATGAGGTGATATAAGATGAGGAGAAGATCCCGGGCAGAGCAGTCAGGATGTCAGGTGAGCACCATCTAGTTCTGATTTTGGGATTGTAGAGGTTGAGGTTCACAACATCCAATAGTCCTTTAGACTAAATGTTTCTATGCATCTTTGCTTTTCTTCCATCTGATCTGTTGTAGACAGAGACCAAAGGCTGTTCATGTGCTTACTGAAGTAGGCTGTAAAACTTTGTCGGCTATGTTAAGACAATTAGCCTTGATGTCTCTGAAGACTATAGACTTAACCTCCTAGGACCAGCAACTCATTCCCCAATGGCATATTGTTTTGACAAAAAAAACATATATAACTTTGTCCCCCATTGGCTCTACTACATTCATATACAAAGATGAACATTGAAATCTCCCAAATCTACCTATGGTCATGGGTTTAGTCATTTTCATCTGCACAGATCTGTTCATTTTGCCTTTCTGGCTATGTATCCACTTGTAGATTAATGTTTCTTATTAGTGATTATGCAGGATTGTGTTTATTTTCATGGCTTATATCTCTGTGCACCTCTCAGTGTCTTCTCTTTCTTTAATGATACTGTGTTGATTATCCCATTATTGTATATCACCTTTCCTTTCATCTAGCTCAGTGTGTGTCTAGTATCTAGTAACTGATTTTTCTGCTTTCAGACCTTCCCACCCCTGGGTTCAGAAAAAGCCTCTCTTTTATGCATGTAAACCTTTCATTACTTTTTAGTAATATGGAACTCATACAATATTTGTGCATTTTTTTAACTGACTTATTTGACTCAGCGTAATGTCCTCCAGACCCATCCATGTTACACAGTGCTTTATGAGTAAACTTGGCAGTTCTATTCTTGGTCTAGAAAACTCTTTGGGGGGAACTTGTCTTCTATTTTGAGATTTTCTTGTAAGATATCTAACTAAAATATTTCTCAGCATCAACTCAACAGTATTGAGCAACAAGAACAAAGCAAATGTTTTCTAAAAGATATGGTTAAAAATGTATTTTTTACAAAAAAAAAAACCAACTAAAACCCAAGTACCACTGAGTCAATTACAATTTTAGCAACCCTGCAGAACAAAGCAGAGCTACCCATGGTATCTAATAAATCAAATGCCCATCTTCAACATGTACAATTCAGTGACATTGCTTCTATTTTCAAGTTTCATTCTCCTTTTTTAAACTGTTCATTCATCATTAACCTCATTTAAACCTCCCTCAGCTCCCTGAAAGCTTTGAGTTGCTGCTGTCAATTTAGGCCCACATAGATAGCCTTTAAAAGAGCACAGAGGGGTAATGATGGACATAGGTCAATGGTGATTCATTTTATAAAACACAATGTATGGCAGTGTTAATGTAAAACACAGTGTGAATAGAGGAGTGCATGAAACACAATATATATGTATATACATATATATAGGAAACTCACTGATTACAACTTTTGTATGTAAATCAACATTTAAAAAAAAGAGTACAAGACTCAAGGCAAACATTCTTTATTAACTAAGCTAAACTATTGCTTTCTTTTATGATCTCTAGCACTGAGTGGTAAGGAACTGGGCTGTCAGTCTGAAGACACACGGTTCAAATCCACCCTACTCAATGGGGAAAAGATGGGCAATCTCCTCCCATGCAATCTGCTGGCTCTGAAAATCCACTGGCGGGTCATTTATGAGTCAGTTTCAGCTCGATGGCACATAACAATAATAACATTATTTTAAGGAGCCCTGGTGCCATAATGCATAGTGTCAGGCTGCTAGCTAAGAACCAGCGGTGCAAATCCACCAGTCACTGCATGGAGGAAAGATGAGCGCTCTCCTCCTGAAAGATTTACAACCTCAAGAGCCTCCAATGATGGGTCTGTGTAAGTCAGAGTTGACTCAGTGGCGGTGGGTTTATTGTTTGTTTTAAGGACTTTTGGTGGTACAGTGGTTGAGTACTCATCCTGGAACCTAAAGACAGATGTGTTAAACCCCCAGGCTCAGGAGAAAGATGTGGCAATATATTTCTATACAAATATCAAAAAATAAAACAAAACTCTTCATTATGGAGTCAATTCTGACTTACAGATGCCTTACAGGGGAGCATAGAACTGCCTCACAGGGTTTCCAAGACTGTAATCTTTACAGAATATGCTCTAAAAGATTTGTAAAATATAGCAAAAATGTCACTTTGATACTAAGTGTGCCTGACCCAAATCACAGTCTTTTTAAGTCAACTCAGATGTATGGGAAAGCTGGACAATGGAAAAAGAAGATCAAAGAATAACATCCTTGAATATACCATTGTTCCAGAGTACTGAACAAATCCACCTTGGACAAAGTCCAGAATGGTCCTTAGAAGCAAGGATGGTGAGTCTTAATCTAACTAACTTTAGACAGACTCTATGAAAAGAACAATCATTAGAAAAGTTTGGCAAGGCAGAGGGTTAGTGAAAAAAGAGACACTCTCTGTGAGACAGACTGACTGACAAAGTAGCCACAACATGGACTCAGTGACTGTGAGGATAGGGCAGCACCATGCCGCCTTTCATTTTGTTATACACTAAGTCACTATGAATTGGAGTCTACTTGACAGCAGCTAACATTTCACTGACAATGTTGATATTTTCACTGAAAATGCAAAACGTTACATTTCAGTCTAGGATTCTAAGAGTGCCAGAGGTACATATGATCAAATGGAAAATGTTGCAGAATGTGTCAATCAGCTTTAAAAGCTTTAAATTTTAAAGCTTTAAAACGTACAATCCATTAAATATTAATTTTCTGTTGTTATATGAAACTCTTAATTTTAGCTATGACATTTATTTACATAAACATAGTTTATGTCTAAAGATCATCTTGGTTATATCAGATAACATACTTAATATTGAATAATAAATAACATTTTTTATGTTTTTATCTATTTCACAATCTGCTATTTTGTTTTAAGTAAAAGATTCTGCCTTATTTTGAATGTATAAACCTTATAAGTTGTATTCTCTGAACTTTAGATTTTCTTGAAAACTATTTGATTTGTGAAACAAAAGTCCATTTTTAAAAAATAATAAAGATACAATCTTTTAGTTAAAACAAACAACCCAGAATCATCTAGTTGATTTCCTCATATAGTGACCCCCTGATCAGGTTCCCA
The DNA here is from genome assembly GCF_000299155.1 of Elephantulus edwardii. Classification (NCBI taxonomy): domain Eukaryota; kingdom Metazoa; phylum Chordata; class Mammalia; order Macroscelidea; family Macroscelididae; genus Elephantulus; species Elephantulus edwardii. The sequence goes on from NW_006399804.1 coordinate 4,835,993, forward strand.
AGACTGTAAATTGTTATAGGAGGAGATTGCTCATCTATCTCCCATTGAATGGCAGGTGGATTAAAACTGCTGACCATTCAGTTAGCACTCTATACCTTATGCACAGTACCATCAAGACTTCATTTAAAGGAATAGTTTTCTCCGATTAATGGAAATCAATAAAATAACTTTGAAAGTAAATGTGCATTGCCAGAATACTTACTGGGTGCCACTGAGTCAAGTACGACTCATAGTGATACTATAACCAACAGATCTGAACGCCCTATTGATCCTGTGCCGTCCTCCTAATTTCTGATATCTTTGAACCCATTGCTGCAATCACTGTGTCAATCTGTCTGGTTGAAGGCCTTCCTCTCTTTTGCTGACCTTCCACCTTTCTTTTTTTTTTGTAAGTAGAAGCATACATTCCTGTATTGTAAGTAAACTTTTAGATAGAAAGTACAGTGCATATATCAGCCAATAACATGAGCATTCATTATAGCTATCAGAACAATGTATTATACATCATGAATATGCACACATACACACACAGGGTTTTTGATACTACAAAGAGCAAGGATGTCAGGTTAAAGACTAGGGTGCACTTGATCCAAGTTATAGTATTTTTCAATTGACTCCTGTGCATCTAAAAGTTGGACAATGAATAAGGAAGACCAAAGAAGAATCAATGCCTTTAAATTGTGGTGTTGGTGAGAAGTATTGAATATCCCACAGGCTGCCAAAATAATAAGTTTGTCTTTGAGGAATGCAATCAGAGTACTCCTTAGAGGCATGGATGATGAAAATTTGTTTCACATACTTTGGACATGTTGTCAGGCAGGACCAGTCTTCAGAAAATCATGTAGTTAAAGGTAGAGAGTGAAAGACTCTTAATAAGATAGATTGACACGGTAACTACAAAGACGGATTTGAGCATGGCAGAGATTGTGATAGTGGTAAGATTTAAATCTGTTCTTCATAGGATTGCTATGAGCAGTAGTCAACTCAGTGGCACCTAACAACAACAAACCATTGTACATATGGCAGCAGAGTTATTTTTTATACAAAAGACATGGAATATACAAGTTATGTGTAGGGAGCTGTTATTGTGTTCACTATGTCCATTTTCTAGTTGTGATTTCTGAGCTCTATTTTAAACATATAGGACCACAGAACCTTTCTAAGCATGATGTCCCTCTCCAAGGACTTGTTGTTAAGTGCCATTAAGTCGTAGATGTCTCACAGTGACCCTATTCACGAAAGACCTGAACATTTGTATAACTTTCATCGTTTCTCCGAATTCATAGAGTTTCTGGAGGCAAGCTGTTTCGGAAGTGGACGCCACTCCTGCTTCCAAGCTTGTTTTAATTGAGGAGCTCCACCAAACACTGTCCACCATGAGTAAACATTATGACATTTGACACATCAGTGTCTCAGTGTTTCGCATCACGGCAACTACGAGTTACCTCTGTACAGCAAATGGACAGACCAGTGCTATACTACCTAGAATGTTTGACCAAAAACAATTAAAACCAGGCCTGAGGGCCGCAAATTAAAATCACCCACCTTTGGCTTGGTAGCATAACTTTTTATCCACTAGGCCCACAGAGTTCTCTCTGTGTTGTTGATGCTGTTGTTGTTAAGTGGGTGTTAGAGATTGAGGAAGCAGCAGAATGTTCTCAGATGGGCGTTTTTGGGTTGTGAGAACTGATGGGAATGTTTGATTATAGAGGAATGTGGAAGGAAGGAGCTCATGGAGTTTAAGCCATGCTTTAGTTTTTAAATTCGGTTGGAGATTGAGGAAGCTGCAGAATGCTCTCAGATGGGTCCTTTTGGGTGGTGAGAGCAGATGGGAATGTTTGATTATGGAGGAATGTGAAAGGAAGGAGCTCATGGTGTTTAAACCATGCCTCCAAGAACTAGCCTTTCCTAATAACATGCCCAAAGTATGTAAGACAACACTCTGTCATCTTTGCCTGCAAGGAGCACTTTGGGTATACTTTCTTCAAGACATATTTGTTTGCCCTTTAGGCCCTCCATGGGATATTCAGTATTCTTTTCTACCACCACAGCTCAAAGATAGCAATATGTTTTCTGTCATCCTTATTCATTGTCCAGTTCTTATATGCATAGCAAGTGACTGAAGAGACTATATACTCTGATTCAGGCACAATTTAGTCTTTAAAATGACATCATTGCTCCTCAGTAAAAATACAAGCAGAAATATTTTATTATGTAGTCTTCATTATTTCATTCGATATGCATTTTCTAAGTACTTGTGCATCAGGCATTGTATTATGTACTTGAATATGTTTTGTTCTATTTCAATGGGCTAACGTTCCTTCCTTAGCTATTCTCACTTTTTGTTTCCTTACTTTTAGGCTTATATTAAATAGTTTACTTCACTTTACTAAGACATATTAAAAGCAGTGGTCCCCTTGGAGTTGTTGTTATGTGCTGTCAAGTTGCCACTCATAGTGACTTTATACCCACTATCTCTGAACCCTGCTCTATCCTAAGTCAACCTCACTGTCTCTAACACAGCATGTTTCCCCTATTACTTTGTCAGTCCATCTCATCTGGGGTCTTCCTCTCCTGTGTTGTCCTCTTACCCTTTCAAGCATGATATCCTTCTCCAAAGACTGACCCCTCTTGACTACATGACAAAAATATGTGAGGAATCTCAAAATCCTTGCCTCCAAGGAGCAGGTTGGTTTCCCCCTCTCTAGGGCACACCTGTTCTCTTGGCAGTCCATATTTTCAAAACTCTTCTACAGCACCACAACTCAAAGGACTCAATCCTTTTCTGTCATCTTGGTAATTATCCAGCTCTCTGAGGTATATCAAATAATTGTGAAGATTATGGCCTAGATCAGGCACACTGTAGTCTCCAGACTGACATTGTGTGTCTTTAGCACTCAGGAGACATCTCTGACATCATATTCCTAAATGCAATTTTTCTTTTAATTTCCTGACAGCTGGTACCAGGAGTGTTGCTTATGGAACCAGGCAAGCTGAAATCGTTAACAACCTCCATCCCTTGTCCATCTATCACAATGCTGCCAATTGGCCCAATGGTAAGAATCTTTGTTTTCTTGATGTTGAGCTTCAATCCATATTGCAAACTACAGTCCTTGACCCTCTGCAGCAGATGCTTCAGTCCCTCCTCAGTTTCAGCAAGTAAGGTTGTGTTGTTGTTATGTGCCGTCGAGTCGTTTGAGACTCATAGCGACCCTATGTACAACAGCCCTCAACCCTGCTCTATCCT
>NW_006399804.1:4843204-4852308 GCF_000299155.1 Elephantulus edwardii
ATTGGGATGGGAGTGTCAGAGACAGTGCGATTGGCACAGGACAGAGCGGAGTTTAGGGCTGTTGTACATAGGGTCGCTATGAGTCGCAGGCGACGAGATGGCACATAACAACAACAACAACAGCAACATTAATTCTGGTAGAACAGGTAGAACCTCTGATTTCACAGGTTGAAATTTAAGGAAATCCTGATGCCCATAGAGATTATTTGTACAACACATAATTCTAAATGTCTATGCAAAGTCTAAATTTTGTGAAATCTATTTAAACATAGCTGTCCCCCTCCTCCCTGAGTTCTCTTAAGATTTTTCTCTTTATCTTTTTAATAGAGTTCATTATAATGTGTCCAGGTGGTTTGCTTTGGTTTTTTAGCACAATGTGTCTGTTTCCTGTGGTTCTCTGAGCTTCATGAACTTGTAGTTTGATGTCTTTGACTCTTTTGAAAGAGTTCCTAGTGATCGTCTCTTCAAATATTTCTTTTGCTCCTTTATATTTCTCCTCTTCTGGAACATCAGTGTTTGACCATTAATATAGTCTCACAACTGTTTGATTTCCTATTGTTTTCACTCTTTATTTTTTTTCCTCCAGCTTTGGTAATTTCTACTGGCCTATGCATATGCAAGTCTTCTGTTTCTTTCCTCAGTTCTGTCAAGTTTGCTGACAACTCTTTCAAACAAATTTTTCAAAGAAATTCTGGTCTTATGTTTTTTGTTTTTTATCTTTTTTTAATTTGTTTTAGTTGAGATTTTAAGTTTATAAAGAATTTGGATTTTTTTTTTTACATTTACCTCCCTGCTCTCTCCCCATCAGTTTATTTTTTCTTTATAAAACAATTTCTTTCATTGTTATACAATCCCTCTCCCACAGACCAATTTACTATGCAGCTCTTATTCTGGACTCTTGTCACACCAATAATACTTAATCACATATTCTTTTATACAGTTTTCTCCCTTGTCCATTTCAATGCTGTGATATTACTTATCCCCTCTTTTCTTAGTCTCCCCCAACCCCCTGTCAGTCCTGTTTTATAATAGTGGCATTATATTATCTTTTATTTTTAGTATTTGTATTTACTGAGAAAATACGAAAGCAGTCTATTGTACTGCCTTCTTGTCCTCTACCTGGAGTGCCCAAACAGAAGCCCAAATCCCTGATAAGAGTCTGAGAACTGAGTCTCACTCTTTCTCCAGAAAGAACAGTAAACTTTCCCTTTGCTTCACACACACATGCATTATATGGAACCTAGCCAATCCTATGCCTCTATCTGTTCTAGATGGGGAGGGAACCATGTCCGTCACGTGATCCAGTAGAACACTATGCTGCTGCAGATGGCAACCATGTGGACATCTGAAAACAATGTCATTAGCAAAAGTGAACTTGCTCTCTTTTCCACAAGTATGTTACTGTTCTATCAATCCCTTGGTATATAAGTCATGATTTTTGTTGGTAGACCTAGAACTTGGTTCAACATCAATTTGTCTCTCTTTATTATACTTTCTTCTTTCTGTAAAAACTCTTAATCTGTTCATGCATGCTCTATCTGTTCATCCTTTCCACTGCTCTCTTTATCAAGTTGGGGGCTTTTTGGTTTTGGGGGGATTTCAACATCTTGGTCACTTCTGAGTCTGATTATTTTGATTGTTCTATATGTTGACAATATATTTCTTCCTTTTGTTTTTTATTAGACTAGTAAGTTTTGAATAACAGCTATCTGTCATGTGTAGAACAGTAAAGAATTTGATTATGCCTATATGTGAGCATATTTCTTCTGTCAAGCTATTAGTTTGAAGGGTAAATACTGAATATCCCAAGGACTGCCAAAAGAACAAATCAGCCTATCCAGGAGGAAGTGCTATCTGGGCACTCTTTTGAGGCAAAGATGTTGAAAGTTTGGGCATGTTGTCTGAAAGGACCAGTAATTGCAAAAAGAACAGAAAGGTAGTGGGCGAGTGAGAAAGAAGGCAGCCTTCCTTAAGATGGATTGGTACAGTGGCTGTAACATTGAGGGTGAGCATGTGGGAGATCTTGAGGATGATTCATGCTAGGCCAATGCTGTAATCTGCTGTTCATAGGATCAATATGAGATGTAGTTCACTCTACAGCACATAACAACATAATTAACTTCAGTTGACCACCAGTTTCAAACATCTCCCACCAGCTTAAGGATGTAGGACTTTTACTCCATAGGAAAAAGGGTCTTTAACTTGATTATATGCACATAAATGATGCTAGTGAAAAAGCATTTCCTAAATTCATTAAACTGCCCTCATTCTGGGAACTCCAAATATTCTGTTTCACACTTGACCCAAACAACTAATTGATATTTCATCTCAGTTCTTCTTACCTGAAAGAAGAGTTATGGTGGCTACTTCTTCATCAAGTGGCTGCAGGTCATCCAAACAACTCGAACTTTCTTTCCTTGGAGAAGTCTGTCCCTCCTTGCAAGTCAGGTTACTTGGTTGCTCTGCTTTCTGATGAGATGAAGAAAAGTTATGATTTTGTAGTTTATCTGACTTTTACTCCTTATTTAGATAGCAATGAGTCTTTCTGACTTTCTCTTATTTAGGTGAAAGAGACATTCCACAGATCTACCTCCTAGAAAACTTCTCTACCCTCTCTGTCTTCAGATACTCATTAAACAGACTCCTTTGCACTTTGGTTCCCAGTAGATGTTGGCCACTGAGAAGCACTATGAGGGAAGAAGGAGGGAAAGAGTGAGAAACTGTGGGCATGGCCTTGTCTCTCATCTAAGTCTCTTTCTGTTGCTGTAGGTTCTAATAAACCTTTGTCCACTTGCCATTTCAAGCTTATGGTTAGCCATAGTGCTTTGGTGGTTCCAGCCCTGGATTACTGCATTATCCATTCTGGCGTCCCTAAACCCTGCTTACACTTTTATCAAATTCTTCTCAAATTATCCAATTGTGTATGTGACCTATTTACTCCCGAGACTGTGTATTCTGAAATAATTGACTTTATTTTCCAAAATATAAATGACTCTCCTTCAGATTATGAAAATAATGGTGGAAAAACTGCCAAGCAATTACAGAAATATAAGAAAGTAAAAAATTACCTTAAAATTCATTACTATTGTTGTTGTTGTTGATTGTCTTCAAGTCAAGCATGACTCACAGCAATCCTATGAACAAAAGACCTGAAGCCTTTCTATAACTATCGTCGTTTCTCAAAGTTCATAGAGTTTCCAGAGGCATGTTGTTTAGGAAGTAGATGCCACTCCACCTTCCAGTAAACCTCATTACCTAGAGATAAATATTGTTAAGGTGTTGTATATATTCTTAAAGAAATTATTATACAAATTCATATACAGGTTAGATAGATTTTTGTAGATTGAATTATATGATACATATCCCTTTTTTACTATCTTTTTTCCTTTATAATATGTAATGAGCCCATTAATGCCAACAAATATAGATTTATTTTCATGTTTAATGGCTACATAGTACTCCATTTATTGGATATGCAAAATTATTAGTTAACTTTCTATTAGTGAAAACTAACATAGCATGTAGCTATTGTGTATTTAACAATCAGTGTGACAATAATATAACTAATATTGTGGATAAACATCCTTAGACATGTGACTTTTGTTGGTGAAATATTATGGTTAAGTGACCTCCAAAGATAGTGCTGTCATATAAACAACATAATTTCTATATTAATTTTTCACATAAAACATCCATTTTTAGTATACTTTATGCAATAATTGGAACATAATTATAGCTTAGAATATGCTTCACAGGTACTTGCTGTTTATCTGAAATTCAAATTTAATTGCTTTGTCTATGCTTTATTTGTCAAATCTAACAATTGTATTCCACAAAGAAGAGCTAGTTCTATTGTTTTTACACATCTTCACCAACTTCAAGTATTTAATTTATTTACCAATGTGATTAAAAAACAATTTGTTTCTATCTCTTTTATTACTAGTAATATCAAGTATTATGTAAACTTTATGGTATGTGGATTACATGGTATCATAAAGTTGTTATTTTAATAACTGAATATCTTCTCATTGATAGACTAAGCATCTTATATTTTGAGTTTATTGTTTAAAATTTAGTATTCATTTGTCTATTAAAATTATTTATAACTTTTCATTTACAGATTTCTTTATATAACAAATATAATAAATTTTCTCTAATAGATTAAGTTGCAAATATTTTTCTCTGCTCTTTTTTTAGCAGGAAGAAGGGTTAAGAAATTTTTAAGTAACAAAATCTGTCAGTCTTTTTCTATTTATAGCTTGTGTACATTCACTACACTATTAAAAGAAGAGTCATCTTAATTTGCTTTTACAGGTTTTTATTTTTTTTCCTTTTCATATTTACATTTCTAGTGCTAATCTGTCTGGAAACTCCTGACAGAAACACCAGGCTAGGATATTTAACCACAGCCATCTCTGAATTCACATGGCCAAATCCAAATGCTTTATGTTCCTCTCCACAGTCTTCCTGGCGCCAGTGAATGGCATTGCCATTTATCCAGTTGCTCAAGTCCGAGTCTATCTATCATTGTTCAGTCCTCTCTCTTCTCACCTCCCACATCCAATCTATCACCAAGATCTGTCAACCTCTAAAACACATCCTAGATTTAACCATTGTCTCCATTGTCACTAATGCCACCCTAGTGTAAGACACCCTCTTCTCTTACCTGAACTGTTGAAAAATCACTGATTCTACTTTCTCTCACACATATATATATCCCATTCTCAACCTAGCGCCTAGTGTTTTTTTTCCAACATGTGCACCAAATTCTGTAATTCCTGTGCTTAAAACGCTATCATCACTCTTGAAATCAATCTATAATCCTAATCATAAAATTGAAGACTCTACAATCACCATCTCCATCCCCATAAATATCTCTCAGATTGCAATTTTTCTTATTTTCCTCCTGCATGAAGATTTTTTAAAACAGCTGCTTTGAGGCCTTTGCTATTCCTTCTGCCTAGAATCATGTTCTATAAGATCTTTGCATGGCTGGCTACTTCTTTCTATTTAGATCCGAGCGAAAATGTCATCTCAAAGTACCAAAAGTATCCAGACACTTTATTTCTCTATCTGCTTTTATGTCATTATAGTGCTTATTTTTCCCAGCGTTTTCTTTATTTTTGTATTATCAGAATGTGAACACACGCACACAAAAAAGCTTCATTGAAAGACAAGGTTCTGCACTTCAGGGTTCAGTCAGGTGGTATTCCTCACGAACATTTAGTTCAGCTTGTTGAAAAGTGCTCAGAAAGAGCCGATTTCTTAGCCCCTTGGAACTGCGACAGTTGGGAAAAGTAGGGGTGGAGCATACAAGAGGAAGCCCTACATTTCCTTTGCATTCTTAATTTTTTAAGCCTCAAACCTTAGGAGGAAAAAGTCCAATAAAAATATTCTCTCCTGAATTTCCTGCCTACTCCTCACCAGCCCAACAACAGGAGAAGCCAAGTTCCCCTAACCTCTGTGAGCAAGGCCAATAGGCTGACAGCTGGGTATCAATATTTACATTCTGTTATCACGTCTGTTGAGGAACCCCAGACCTAAATAGCTAACCTGAATTATTCTAGTTTAATCTCCCTACTGCTAGGTTCTGAGAAACATGCTTCCTGTTTTTGAAAGCAAGCATTTTGTTAAGGCCAATGCAATTACCTTCCCCCCACCCCTAAAATATTGTATGGCCTAGTTACTCCAAGAGTTAACCCTTCTCTAGCTCAACAGGCACTCAGTCTAATTTAAGTACAGTCAGACTGACATGACTTGTTATAAGCCCACATTAAAACAATCTGCCATCTCAACACACATCTCCCACACTTCAGTAAACAACAAGGAAAATAGACTTTAAATGAACATTGACACAAGTCAGCTGGGAGGAACAGCAAAGAGGACACATGTAGGTCACTGGGGCCTTTCTATGACACAGATGTTGTTAAAGTGAAATTGCAGGAAAGCCAATGACCACCCAGTGCAGAGACAGTGCTTGATATGCATTTCATAAATCACAAAAGGCTGCCAGATACGTATTTTCATTGCTAAAAAACTCCCACCAAGCCCTCCATGGCAGATATCTTTGGCTAGATAAGTCCATCAGTATCAAACCCTAGAGAGTTTAGACAATATTTTCTTTCTTTAGAATCTCAGTGCTTCCCACCCTCCCCAACGCCCTCCTCATTTTATTTTTCTCTTCCTGCTTTCCCTCCCATTTTAATTCCATTTTAACCTCCATAAAAATATGCAGACATTCTGTCCAGAACAATTCAGATTTATTTAATGCTTCTATGTTGTCTGTGTTACACATGGATTGGTCTACATATATCAGCCTTAGGATGTAGCTCTACTGAAATATTTCTTTCTCTTTAAAATAATATAACTGTTTTAAAAAAAAACACACACCATTCAGATGTGTATGTTCCAAAATTCTGCAATGTAAAGAAACATTTTAAGTCTTCTAATTTTGTTTTGGAGTCTTTTAATTTTGTTTCTCCTTCACAAACAAAGGAGTCATTTTAAATTCATTTAATTTGCCCAGCATTCACATTTCCTAAGTACCGAATTTGAAGTCAACACAAAGGCCTCTAAGTTCCGAGTAAACGTCTTCAGAAGCTGTTGCCAAATGTGTGGTGGTGTGTTCCCCACATCCTATAAGAAGAGCAAGTGCATGTCTTTGCCTTTGTACACACTCCTTCACAAAAAGTGGCAAAAAATATAGTTCTTAAAGTTTCACCTGTTGGTATGAAGACAGAGAAGCAACTTGAACACTAATACAGAATTCCGAAAGTGGTTTATTCCCAAATTCTGTATTCTAAAACACTAATTATTATTCATATTTTGATGGTACATTTAATCAGTTTCAGATTATAGACATTGACAGAAATGCTCAATTTCTTTGCCTTTGGCTTGAGTGGTTGGTACACATATTTGAATAAAAGTTTTATTAACAGGTCTTCTTGGAAGGTAGTCCTATTATACAGAGGTGGAAATTGAGAACATGGGAAGTTTCACACAGCTAGTAAATTGTGACGCTAGTATAGTTAGGATTAGGCAAGGATTTACCTATTGTGGGAGTTACTAGAGAGCTCTGGTGGCTTAATGGTAAGGAGATACACTGTCAACCCAAAGGCTCACAGTCAAAGTCCACCAAAGGCTCCAAGGGAGAGAGATGGACAATCTCCTCTTAGGTTATTTACTGCCTCTGAAAACCAATAGGAGAGTCATTTATAAATTAGTTCCAACTCAGCAGTACAGAACAACCAGCTTGGGATTACTATGTTAGAGTCAACTTGATAGCACTTACAATCAAAAATGGTAAGTGGGAAGTGTCAGACTATGAAAAAGTGTTAACCTGCCTGTATTTTGGAGGACAGCTGTCTGGCCAACAAATTAGAAGATCCTATTTGTTCCCATTATCAAGAAAGGTGATCCAATAGAATATGGAAAGTACAGAGCAATATCATTAATATCACATGCAAGTGATGATATGATAGTACACTCAGAAAACTCTAACAGCTCAGCAAGGAAACTACTGGACAAAGTTGACCAGTTCAGCAAAGTGGCAGGATACAAGATCAATATACAAAAATCAATTGGATTTCTCTACAGTGACAAAGAAAAAACAGGACTGGAGCTTAGAAAAACAATACCCTTCACAATTGCTAATCACAAAATAAAATACATGGGAGTAAATCTAACCAGAAGCACAAAGGATCTATTCAAAGAAAGTTACAAAACATTACTACAAGAAACAGAAAGAGACTGGAGAAGTGGAAGAATATCCCTTGCTCATGGATAAGAAGACTCAGTATTGTGAAAATGACAATACTACCAAAGGCAATGTACATATTCAATGTAATCCCAAAACCAATTCCATTCTTCAACGAGATGGAAAAGGCAATTTCCAATTTCATTTGGAATGGAAAGAGGCCCCAGATAAGCAAAGCACTCCATAAAAAGAGAAACAAAGTAGGAGGCATCTCACTCCCTGATTTCAAATCCTACTACATTGCCATGGTGTTCAAGACAGCGTGGTACTGGTATAATACAGACACACAGATCAGTGGACTAGAATAGAAAATCCAGAAATCAGCCCATCTACCTATACTCAATTGATTTTTGACAAAGAGATGAAATCAGTTAAGTGGGGAAACAACAACCTTTTTAATAAATGGTGCTGGCAAAAGTGGAAAACTACCTGGAGAAAACTCAAGCAAGATCCACACCTTACTCTATACACAAAAACCAACTCAAAATGTATCATGGACCTAGGACTAAAACCAAAGACTATACATTTCATTAAAGAAAAACTTGGAAGAACTCTAGAAGTCCTAATCCACAACATAAACAGTCTTCCAAGCATCCTGGAAAATCTTTAATCAGGAGAGGATAAAATAGATGAATGGGACCTTTTAAGAATCAAATCCCTATGCACATCTAAAAACTTCTCCAACAGAATAAAAAGGAAGCCAACAGATTGGGAAAAAATATTTGGTAATGATATGTTAGATAAGGGACTTATATGTAGAATTTATAAAATACTTGAGCACCACAACAATATAAATGTAAATAACCCAATTGAAAAAATGGGTACAGGATATGAACAGACACTTCACCAAAGAAGATATTCAGATGGCCAACAAATACATGAAGAAATGCTCAAAATCCCTAGCTCTTAGAGAGATGCAAATCAAAACAACAATGAGATATCATCTTACCCCAGTAAGAATAGCAAAATTTAACAGAGTAGCAAACAACAAATGCTGGAGAGGTTGCAGAGAAACTGTAACCCTTATTCACTGTTGGTGGGAGTGTAAAATGGTGCAACCCCTATGGAAGGCTGTATGGCGCTTTCTCAAAAGTTGCAAATAAAAATACCATTTGACCCAGCAATTCCTCTACTGGGAAAATACCCAAAAGAAACCATAACTGCCACTCAGGCAGATATATGCACACTCATGTTTATTGCAGCTTTGTTCACAATAGCAAAGAGTTGGAAACAACCTAAATGTCTGTCAACAAACTAATGGATAGAGAAGCTGTGGTATATTCACACAATGGAATACTATGCTGCATTGAAAAACAAGGAACTCATGCAATATTATTCAAAATGGATA
>NW_006399804.1:4852408-4853545 GCF_000299155.1 Elephantulus edwardii
AGTGGTGAGAATCTTTGTCTTCTTGACATTGAGCCTCAATCCATATTGGAGGCTGCAGTCCTTGACCCTCTGCAGCAAGTGCATGAGGTCCTCTTCAGTTTCAGCAAGCAGGGTTGTGTCGTCTGCATAACGCAAATTGTTAATAGATCTTCCACCAATCCTGACACCACACTTCTCCTCATAGAGCCCAGCCTCCCAGATAATCTGCTCTGCATACAGATTGAAAAGGTATGGAGATAGGCTGTATCATCTGAATAATGCAGGTTGTTGATCCTCCAATCCTGATGCCACATTCTTCCTCATAAAGTCCAGCCTGTTGAATGATTTGTTCTGCATAGAGATAAAAAGGTGAAGAGACAGGACACATCCCTGACACACTCCTTTTCTGATTTTGAACATGCAGTGTGTTCTTGCTACTCTGAAAACTGTCTCCTGGTCTAAGCATACGTTTCACATGAGGACAACCAGATGTTCTAGGAAATGGATATCAAGAATATTATCTATCTAGATTATCTCCTTAGAGTAGTTGCCAGTATTTCCATTATAAAGAACAACTAATAACTATGTGTTAGGTATTTGTGCTTTATCAAACAAATCGATCAGTGTTTTAGTATTTTATATCAGTGAAAATGTGAATTTCAAACAAATAAATGAATTTTCAAATAAATTCAATAAATATTAATTTATTCTTCAAAGAAATAATTCTTTGTATTTAATAGTATAATCATTGCATTAATCATTTTCTCTATAGCCACAATGATATTATTGAGAAAGAAACCAACATCTTTTGATGAGAAAAGAAAAAGAAATATATTTCATAGAATAAGAGTATTAGGTTAATTCATTCTGATAAGTTCTTAAAGAAATAATTTGTGAGTTATTTTTTTGAGGTGCCAAAGTATTTATTCTGAACTTCACATTTCTCATACCTATTTTTACCTAAATATTTTTACCTGAAGAATTGACTCAACTATTAATTCTGGTCAACGTGCGTTCCATTTCTTCCTTAACAATATCTAATATTCCTACAGCTAGATCTATCTTGAAGTAAAATATTGTCAGTGACAGGATAATATCTATACGCATACAAGGAAGTCCAGTGAATACCACTATCATTCAAATATATGCACCAACAAC
>NW_006399804.1:4854238-4855695 GCF_000299155.1 Elephantulus edwardii
GAGACTGAGAAAAATTGGATAAATTATGTATACTGCATTGAAACAGATGAGGGAGAGAACAGTTTAAAAGTGATGTATGATTGGGTATTATGGTAATAACAAGAGTCCAGAATGAAGGTTGCATAGTGGAGTATACAGGGGGGGGAGGGGAGATTGTAATGAGAATTACCCCAGTAAGAGAAGAGCATACCAGGGAGGAGGAGTGGGCAGGGAGAAAAATGCAACAATGAATTAATGGAAATCCAAAATCTCTGTAAATGTTCATTAAAATTAATAAAATATTTTTTTAAATCACATGCAAGCCAAGTGCTACTGAAGATCATTCAAAATCAGCTAGAACAGTATATAGATAGGGAACTTTCAGAAGTTCAAGAAGGATTTACAAGAGGCATGATATCAGGTATATTACTGTTGATGTCAGACGGATTCTGACTAGAAGTTGAGAATACCAAAAGAATGTCTATTTATGCTTTATTTACTGTGCAAAGGCTTTTGACTATGTGGATCATAACAAGTTATGGCTAACATTGAAAAGAATAGGAGTCCCCGAGCACTTAGCTGTGCAAATGTGGAATCTATACCTAGACAGGAGGTTGTTGTGCAAAAAGAGCTAGGGAAAACTGTTTTTGTTATTGTTGATTGCCTTCGAGTTGAGCATGACTCATAGTGACCCTATGAACAAAAGGCCTGAAGCCCCTTTACAACTATCAACATTTATCAAAATTCATAGAGCTTCCGCAGGGATGTTATTTAGGAAGTGGATGGCACTCCTGCATCCAAACACTGTTGCTGCTGTTGTTATGTGCCACTGAGTCACTTGTGACTCATAGCAACCCTATGTACAACAGACCTAAACCCTACTCTATCCTGTGCCAGTTGCCCTGCTTCAGACACACCTAATCTGATTACCCCAGTCACTGAATCAATCCACCTCATAGAGGGTCTTCCTCTCCTGCACTGTCCCTTCAACTCCCAAGCATAATGCCCCTCTCCAAGGACCTGTCTCTCCTTATAACGTGTCCAAAGTATGTCAGACGAAGCCCCAGAATTCTTGCCTCCAAGGAGTAGCCTGGTTTAACCCTCTCCAGGATGAATCTGTTTGTTTTCTTGGCAGTCCAGGGTACATTCAATATTCTTCTCCAGCACCACAGCTCAAAGGCATTGATTCTCCTTCTATCCTCCCTAGTCACTGTCCAACTCTCTGATGCATAGCAAGTGATTGCAAAGACTGTGGCCTGTATCAGGCACAACATTGCTCTTTGGTACTTTGGAGAGGTCCCTAACAGAACATTTTCCCGTCGCAATACGTCTTTAAATTTTCTGGCAGCTGCTCCTTCACACAGACACCTGTCCTCTCAGCAAAGCTACTCCTTTGTGGCTCCCAGACAATACCAATCAATGCTTTTAAATTTTGGTTCCTATAGCTTTAACCTGGAATTACATTTGGACTGTTTTTA
>NW_006399804.1:4856692-4858054 GCF_000299155.1 Elephantulus edwardii
AAAAAAAAGAAGAAGAATTGATGCCTTTGTGGTGCTGGAGAAGAGTATTGAATGTACAATGGACTGCTAAGAAAATGAACAGGTTCATCCTGGAGAGGGTTAAACCGGGCTGCTCATTGGAGGCAAGGATTCTGAGGCTTCATCTGACATGAATCTGATATATTGCAAGGAGGGACCAGTCCTTGGATAGGGATGTCATGCTTGGGAAAGTGGAGGGACAGCACAGGAGAGGAAGACCCTCTATGAGGTGGAATAATTTAATGACTGCAGTAATGTGGGTGGGTCTGTTGGAGACAGTGAGACTGGTATAGGACAGAGCAGAGTTTAGGGCTATTGTACATTGGGTCACTATGAGTCACAGGCAACTCAATGGCACATAACAACAATAGCAACAACAACAACAACACACACACACACACACATAAATATATACTTATAGAGGATTTGTTCTGAAGTTTGTGAATGGACACACATCAGTTCACAAAGACTACTAGAAACTTTGTGTTTGTCCGATATAAAGGGTTATTTATAATTATCTATTCTTTTAGTCTTAGAATATAACCAAAATATTCTTTAGAGGATGATGAGAGTGACACACTCACTTTGGACATAGCACCAAGAAAAATAAATTGCTGGAAAACACATTATCTTTGGTAAAATAAACAGCCAATTGAAATGAAGGAACCCTTCAATAAGATAAATGAACACAAGCACCACAACAACGGGCTGACACATAACGACGATCTTGACGATGACACAGCACTGGACAACAATTCATTATATTACACATAAGCTTGCCATGAGTAAGTGTCAACTTAATGGCAACTAACAATGTCAATAATAATTCATTCTTTACCATATTGTGGTAACTATTTTTCCTCATACAATCCATTTTAAACACTCAAATATTTTTCCTCTTTAGGATTAATTTCAATATAAATTATTTTATGAATCATTGTTTAGTGTTTGTTTCATATAATTTTTTTTTCAATAACTAAGTGTTCATTTCTCAAACCTAGCCATTGTCACTTTTTTTTTTCTGGACTTAATTAACAACTTCCTTTAGGTCTTCAGATTTACAGTCTCTTAGAGTTTATTTTCTTCACAGCAGCCAGAGGGAGCCTGTAAATACAAAAATGAGATCATAGCTCTTCCTTACTAAATATCACCAATGGCTTCCTTCCCCACACTAAAGAAGCTCTGGTGGTACAATGGGTTGAACACTGAAGTGCTAGTCAGAAGGCCAGAGGTTTGCCTCGACCAGCTGCTTTGTGAAAGAACACTGAGTTAACTGTGACTTTTAGCAACCCTATAGCATAGAAACATTCCTCCATAGGATTTTCAAGGTTACAAATCTTTTTA
>NW_006399804.1:4858154-4868920 GCF_000299155.1 Elephantulus edwardii
TGTGTGTGTGCGTGTACCGTCAAATCAGATCTGACTGGTACAGGAGGAGATTGTCCCTCCTTCCCCGGCAGAGCATCTGGTGGATTCGAACCATGCACCTCTGGGATTGCAGTTGCAGCTCCTTACCACTAGGCCACTCATCAATTTTATCTTCTCCTTGTTGTGTATTTCTGGCTGTATTTGACAGTATCTTTAAAACATGGGTTAGGTCTTCTAAGCTTGGTCCCATTTTGTGTTTTATGATCTTTATAGTTGTTACCTTCACCCCTAGGTCTCTGATTCACCTTGAGTTTATTTTTTTATACAGTGAAAGGTGCAGATCCTGCTTAAGCTGTCTACAAGCAGCAGCTAAGTTCTATTAGCACTATTTGTTGAAGAAGTTGTTGTTTCCCCATTTGATAGATTTTGGTTCCTTGTCAAATATCAGTTGACCACAGATAGATGGATTAATGTCTGGGTTCTTGACTCCGTTACATTGGTTATCAATGTAATAGAATCAAGAACTGTTATTAGGCCTGCCCTATGCTGTTTTGGTTATTACAGTTGCATAGTAGGTTTTTTAAATTTTATTTTATTATTTTTGCATGTGTTCTGTCAAATCGGATCTGACTGGTACAGGAGGAGATTGTCCCTCCTTCTCCAGCAGAGCATCTAGTGGATTTGAACCGTGCACCTCTGGGGTTGCAGTGCAGTTTCTTGCCACCAGGCCATCAGAGCTCCCCTTGTATAGTAGGTTTTGAAATCAGGGAATGCTGTGCTTCCCACTTCATTCTTGTTTTTCAGGAATGCTTTGCTTATTTGAGGTCTCTTTCCTCCCTAAATAAAGTTAATAATTGCCTTTCCTGTATCTTTGAAAAATGAATTTTTTTTATCTAGGATTGTGTTAAGCAAGTAGATTGCTTTTCATTATATTGAGTCTTCCTATCCATGAACAGGGAACATTTTTCCATTGCTTAGGTCTTTTCTTGATTTTCACAGATATGTTTTGTAGTCTTCTTCGTAAAGATCTTTTGTGTCTCTAGTTAGGTTTATTCCCAAGTATCTCAATTTGTAGTTGCCTATTTTTACTGCTTTTTGATTTCCCTCTTGCTGACTTCTCTGCCCATCTTTCAATTTTTTGTGAGCCCAGGTGGGGGATCGTTGTTGTTGTGTGCTTTGAATCAGAACTGAACCACCACTAACCTTTCAGCAGATTTTCAAAGGCAGTAAATCACATGGGAAAAGATTGCCAGTCCTTCCAAATAGAGGCTGGTAGATTTGAACCACAGGGCTTTGGGATTGCAGTGCAGCTTCTTATCTCTATGCCACCAAATTTCCCTGCAAGGGGGTGGGGAAGATAGGGTAAAGGTGTTATTTCTTTCATTCTTCTAAAGTCATCATAATAGGTTTTATCGCTATTGTCTATGGAAGCATTTTAAAAATTTACACATCTTAACTGGAAGAAATTTCTTTGATTCCCCTTGATTTTGTATCCAGGAAATATGGTGAAGATTCCTATTAATTCTACTTGTGTATCTATAGATTCTCTGTAAATGTTTATGCATTCAATCACATGATCTGAGAATAACAATGTTGTTGAGTACCACTGAGTCAGAAGTAATCCATAGCTGACCCTTCAGCAGGTTTTTAGAGGCAATAAATTGAAGGGGAGTTGACTGCCCAGCTTTCTTCCACAAAGCAGCTGGTGTATTCCAACAGCATGCCTTTGGAATTGCAGCACAACTTCTTACCACTAGGCCACCAGAGCTCCCCCAAAATGACACTAGTATTGTTTATTTTCAAATTTTTGTATCTTTTATGTCTCCTTTTAAAATCTTACTGAGTAAAACCTTTAGAACAACATTGAATAAGTTGTGATAGCTAACATCCTTGTATTGTTCTTAACTGCAAAGAATGTGCTTTTAACATTTACTATTAAATGTGCTGTGTACTTCAGGGTTTTGCTAGGTGTAAATCATTAAAATAAGGAAGTTTTATTTTATTGTATTTTTCTGAGGGTTTTAAAAAATTATAAAAGTGTATTAACAAATAATGAGAGCAAACTTGCCCTACTGGATATAACATATTAGAAAATTAAAATGGTGAGGTATTAGCACAGAATAGACCAGTTGAACAACAGCAGATTAATAGTCTGAAAATACCTAAGAATTTCATTTTCTTTGGATCCACAATCAACAATCATGGAAGCAGCAGTCAAGAAATCAAACAATGGATGAATGGGATGTTCTAAGATTAAATCCCTGTGTGCACCAAAAACTTTTCATGACAGAGTGGGTGGAGGGGGAGGGAATCTACTGACTGGGAAGAAATTCTTAGCAATACCATTTCAGACAAGAGTCTCATATCGAAAGTTTACGGAATCTTATAGGGCCTCCACAAGAAAAAGACTACACAATTACTAACTCAGCAAAAGACATGTAAAGACTTTTCACAGAGGAAGATATTCAGATGGCCAACACATGAAAAAATTCTCCAAATCACTGGCAATAAGAGAGACGCAAATCAAAACCACAATGTGACACCATCTCACTCCAGAAGCAGTGGCAAAGTTTAAAAGGACAGCTGGTAATAAATGTTGGAGGGGTTATGGAAAGATAAGAACTCTTATACAATGTTGGTGGGATTGTAAAATTGTACAATCACTCTGGAAGTCAGTTTAGCCTTTTCTTGGAAAGGTGAACATATAAATTCTATAGGACCCGGATATTACACTACTTGGAATATACCCCAAGAGGATGAAAACTGAAGCACAGACAGACTTGTTCATAGCAGTGTTATCCACCATTACAAGAACATGGAAATAGCCCAGCTGTCCAATCACAATAGAACGGATTGAGAAATTATGTTACAGTCACACAATGGAATACTGTGCAGCATGCAGGAGCAATGCATTTGTAAATCACTACCTAACTTGGGAGGGACTGGAGAGCATTATGCTAAATAAACTAACTCAGTCCCATAAGGTCAAATATTGTATAAGACCATTACTGTAGAGCTTGTAGGATGATCCAAGGAGGGGAGGAGGAGCAGAAGGGTAAGGATGGGTGAAGGTGAGGGGTGGTTAATCACAGGGTTGCACAATTTGATGGGTGAAGGGATGAGTGGGCAAAGGAAATGGGAAAGATCTGGTGTGAAAAACAATGTATACGAACTTTGTAACTAAACCAGTATATAATAAAAATTTTATTTAATCAACAACAAAAAGAAATCAAATGATATATTAGAAAAATATGTTACAAAGAATTTCTTTAAAATACTAAAAGGCAGAGATGTCACTTTGAAAAGTAAGGCACATCTGATCCAAGCCATGGTATTTTCTGTTGTTTCATATGCATGTGAAGTGAAAACTGCACAACAAAGAAGATTTAAGAGTGATTTGAATTGTATTGGTGAAGAACATTGACAATGCTATATACTGCTAATTGCTGTGCATAAGAAAGAGGGCAAACTCCTCTTACTGCCTCTATAAACTGCTGGAGGGTCAGCTATGAGTTGGTTCTGACTTGATGGTACGCAGTAACAACAGTACACTGTTAGAAGAATAAACAAATCTGGTTTTAGAGGAAGTACAACCAGAATGCTTCTTAGAAATGAGGAATAGTGAGACTTTCACTCATACTTTGGGCATATTTGTTGTTTTTGTTGTTGTTATGTGCTGTCGAGTCACCTACAACTCATAGCACCTTTATGTACAACAACTCCAAAGCCTGCCCTGTCCTTAGCCAGGCTCATTGATTCTAACACACCTACCCCCAGGCCCCTAATTACTGTATCTATCCATCTCATCTGGAGTCTTCCTCTCCTGTGCTGTTCTTCCACTCTCCCAAGTGTGATGTCCTTCTCCAAGGATTGGTCCCTCTTGGCCAAATGTCCAAAGTATGTGAGACAGAGCTTCAAAATCCTAGCCTCCAAGGAGAAACTTGGTTTCATCCTCTCCAAGACAGATAGATCTATTTGTTTTCTTGGCAGTCCATGGTATGTTCAAGACTCTCCTCCAGCACCACAACTTGAAGACATCTATTCTTCTTCTGTCATCTTAGTCATTGTCCAGCTCTCTGATGAACAGCAAATAATTGTGAAGGCCATGGTGAGCATATTATAGTTGGTGCCAATCCCTAGGAAATGACATGTTGATAAAATAAAGGGTCAATTGAGAAGAGGAAATGGATTAATAGGCTTAACGAAATGGATTGACACAGTGGCTGCAACCTTGGCTCAAGTTGAGCCACTGTGATGAGAATGAAACAGGGTTTTATTCTGTTGCACGGAGGTTAATATACCAGCTCAATGGCATCTAATGACAACAAAAGCAGGTGCGAATATATCTAAGAACTCAGATGCTTAATTTTGGATCCCTTTATCACATTTCGTTAATTACATTTCATTACATTTTCTTCTTATACTATTATATTTACATAATGATTGTTTTTATGGTTCTTCTCATTTTAGGGGCCCTGACTTCCTTAGCCTTCTGAAGAAGTAATTTTCTTTTGAATCTTGTATCAGTTTGTCAGAGATTTCTCTGAATTGTCCAGATGAAGTTCACATTTCCTTTTATTTCTTATTCTGGAAGAAATGGTTTAAAGCTCAGCTATACTATTTAGCAGCTAATGATAAAAGGGTGTGTATGTGTTTCCTAAATCTGTAAGATATTCTTTTATCTGTTAAAAAAAAGACAGTAAGAACACTTATAGGACTTATGTAAGGAAAAATACAATGTTATGTATAATATTCCTTTAATAGATATCCTATTTTGTTCCTCTTTATCTTTATTCTTTTTTAATCAAGGCAAGTCAAAGGTCCCTGTGAGTCTCAGTTGACTTGAGAGCACCTGTCAACAACTAATATACTTCCTAAAGACAAGTTGCGAGGTCCGATGGCATAGTCTGTAGAGAGGTATGCTGCTAACCCAATGGTGGCATGTCTGTGGTAGTTAAAATCCACCAGTAGCTCCACAGGATAAAGGCAATCTTCTCCTATGCAATTTATAGCCCGCAAATTTCCACTAGAGAGTCAGCTATCATAGTTTCAACTCGACAGCAAAGAGGGACATTTTAAAAAACAAATATTACTGTAGTTAAAATACTACATGTATACTGCATTGAAACAGATGAGGTTGAGAATGCTTTAAAAGGGATATATGATTAGGTATTATTGTCATGACATGAGTCCAGAATGAAGGATGCATAGTGGAGTGGACTTGGGGAGAGGGATATTATAACAATGAAAGAAATTTTCTTTTACTTTTCAAAGAGAAGAGCGAACTGGTGGCGGGGGAGGTTGGGCAGAAAGAAAAGTGCAACAATGCATGAATGGAAATCCAAAGTCTCTGTAAACTTTCATTAAAATGAATAAATTTTTTTTTCTGGGCATAGACAGCAAGTTTATTTGGTGAATGCTGCTGGCAAGGATTATCTGAGAGCTACAAGATGGGAAAGGAGCTGTGACAGCCTAGGCGGCTCTCAGGGCTACATACAGTCTCACACAGGAGAAGGCACGGGGCTCTGGGGACACAGGAAGGGCTGCCCTCAGCCCCATTCAGCACCATTCGGACGAGTTCTTCATAGTTGATACAACCATTGCTGTCCTCATGTCCTGCCACCAGCATCTCTACTTCTTCCTCTGTCATCTTCTCACCCAGTGTGACAAGGACATGCCGGATTTCAGCACCCATGACAGTGCTGTTCCCTTCCTTGCCAAACACCCGAAGGCCTTCAACATAGTCCTCATAGGTGCCCTGGTCCTTGTTCTTGGCCACTGTCTACTGCATGGGCAGGAAGTGCTCAAAATCCAGGACCTTCACATTCATGTCATCACTCTTGGGGTTTCCCGGGACCTTGAGCACCTCGGCATTGGTGGGGTTCTGGCCCAGGGCCCTCATTATATCTCCACACTGGCTGTACAGGATCTTCCCATCACCTGTTCAGTCAAACAGCTGGAAGGCCTCCTTAAATTCTGCCATCTGGTCCTCGGTGAAGTCACACATCTTGAGCGCTCAGGTATCAGGACCTGTTCCTGCAGTAATGGCAGAAATTTTTTTTAAAGGGGG
This sequence comes from Elephantulus edwardii, assembly GCF_000299155.1. Taxonomy (NCBI): domain Eukaryota; kingdom Metazoa; phylum Chordata; class Mammalia; order Macroscelidea; family Macroscelididae; genus Elephantulus; species Elephantulus edwardii. The sequence continues at coordinate 4,864,204 of NW_006399804.1, forward strand.
GAAAAGAAAGTGTTAAAAGTGACACAATCTTCAAAAATCCAGACTTCCTGGACAAGTTGAGATTAGAAGACTGCTCAAGATGATTGTCCTTGGTGTTGTTAGAAGCTGTTGATTTGAGTATGAATAATTATCCTAATCTGTGCCATCCCCATCATCTCTGGCATACTTGAGCACATTGCTGCAGTCACTAAGGATCTGCCTCTCCTTCACTGATCCTCCACCTTTCCAAGCATGATGTCCTCTTCCAAGGAATACAAACTTTTTAAACCTTGAGCTGAAATAAGCATCTGAGTTAATCTTTTAACCAAAATAACAAAATGGCTCACAAAACAATGCTAAATGAGTACTATGCTCCTTTAAAAATCATCTATATGAGATTAAATGGTCAATGATAAATTTCAGACAAAATGAGAAGGTAAGGGAATAGGGAAACTAGATTAATGGAAACAAAGCAACCATAACAGAAATCATTGAAATTATGACATTGTAAAGAATGTAACAATGATACTGAACAAGTTGTGTAGAGATTGTTGAAGGGGAACCCAAACTGCTGTATAAACCTTCACAGAAAATACAATATCACTTATGAAAGAAAAATGAAGCAAATTCCTCCACAATATCTAGACAGTCTATAAAAGAATACTTCTTACTTTCCACATATTTTTTTTTAAGAGGAAAGCTCTTAGAGAGTCCTTTTGTGAGTTTTGGGCAGGCACAAAACACAACTGGGCTGGTATATCAGCAGTAGGCTAGCCTATAGAGAGCAGAGATGGTCTGCAAACTAACACTGGCATAAGATTGGTCCCAAAGGGCAGGGTCCAATGTGTGTAGTTAGCTAGTATCAAAGGTGGTCCAACTCAAGAGGCAAAGAGTGGTAACAGAACCACTACTATGTCTTGAATGCCAGTGATGTATCTACTTAAATGCATAATATCAACCAGTTCCTGGGAGATAAAATCTCTGGGGGAATGTGGAAAGAAAGGGCTAATAGAGTATTAGAAATTTGGACAAACAAGTTGACATTCAGAGTAGGCTCAGGTCCTGGTGCAAATAAGAAAGAAAAGAAAAAAGAGAAACCAGTAAATATAGCAGAATTAGGTTTGTGTGTGTGTAGGTAGAGCAAATGATTAAACACTATACTGTTGTTGTGTACTGTAGAGTCAGAAACCACCCACAGCTGACCGGCTGGTGGATTTTCAGAGGCAGTTAATCACAAGGGAGGAGATTGCCCATGCTTTTCCCACAGAGCAGCAGGTGGCCTGGAACCACGTGCCTTTGGGATTGTAGCGCAGCTTCTTGCCACTAGAGGTGTTTCAGAAAGAAGGGCTGGTGATATATTCTGGAAAGCTCAAAGCCTTGAAAATCCTATGGGATACAGTTGAATCCTGCAACATATAGGGTCTTCATGAATTGGAGTCAACTTCAGTGACGACTGCTTTGGGACTTTGTGTGTATGTGTGACCAGAGCTGTCATATGTAGGTTTTCATATAGATCAGTTTCCTATCTCAGCAGCAGAGAGATAATTTACTCCACGTGGCATCTTCACTAAGATTAACTAAGGAATCTGGTAGTGTTCCCTTAGCCTATAGGTTAAATTCATTTCCCATAACTGAATAACACTGAACCATGCTGGCTATGGTGGGGATTTACCTTTTCAGGCCTGAAAAAAAATTGGAGGATAGGAATTCTAGAGTGAAGAGTATCCAGATGATGTCCTATACACAGCCCTCAGGAAAAAGCATGCAGCCCACATGGTGATTTATCCAGGTCAGTAGAGTTAAATGGGGCACCACACTGTCTATGTCAGGGCCAGTTCTGTTTAATATGATCACCAGTGACCTGGAAAACTACACTCCGGCTTCACTGCTAATGGTTTGAGATCTGATTCTTTTGATTTCATAGAACCATGTTCCTATGAAACAAGGATTTAATTTATCTCTTTTTGATGGATATATTATGAACATAAAGAAGAGATTATTTATTAAAATGTGTTGTACATTAGCATTTATATTTTTTTTAAAGTATTGGAAGAAAGAGATTTCATGAAGTCTGTTCACTGGAATGTCATAGCACATCTTGAGATAATTTCTTTGACCCTGAAACTCTGCTCACCTTGTCTGCAGGGAATTATATTGCTAATCCAAAGGCCAAGTCTTTTTGGTGGCTCAAATCTACCAGTGATTCCTCAGGAGAAAGATCAGGAACGTCCCCTCCTCAATTAACAGTCTCAGAAACCAAATGAAGGGTCAGCTATGAATCTATTTTGACCAGACAACAATGAATGGGTTTTTTTTTGTTCACTTCGGATTGTTTGTTGGTTTGTTTTTTCCTCCTGCCCTTTCTTTTCCCATTTTACTAGCATCAGAACTCTTGGATTACTTTAGAGGTCATTCAAACAGAAACTCTTCCTCCTTAACCATAAGTACTCTGCCTTTTCCTGTCTTATATCATTCCACCGTCCATATCACTCAGATTGAACATTATTCCTTATCTTTGCCAGCCTATGTTAATGTTCACATCTTAAAAAACTTCCCGTAAAAATTCAAGTTTCTTCATTAACATAGTTAACTCCCATATATTTCACTGGGCGCGCTCACCAGGTTATGCCAAGAAATATGGAGGACAACAACTTGGCCAACTTGCTGAAAGAAATCTGTATTTATTTCCACTCAAAAAAAAAAAAAGGACTCAACAGGGTGTGGAAATTATTGGCCAGTATCACTAATACTACACACAAGCAAGATCAAGCTAAAGATTATCCAAAAGCAACTGGAACAGTACATCAGTAGAGAATTGCCAGATGTGCAAACTGGATTTAGAAGAGGTCATTTGCACTAGGGACATTATAGGCAACATTAGATGGGTCTTCGCCAAAAGCAGAGAGGGCCAGGTGAAAGTCTATCTACGTTTCATTGATAATGCAAAGACATTTGACTGTGTGGATCACAACAAATTGTGTCTAACCTTGAGAAGAATGGGAATTTCAAACACTTATTTGTGCTCAGGAGATACCTATACTTGGACCAGGAAGCAGTAGTTAGGACAGAGCAGGGAAACACTACAAGGTTCAAAATTAGGAAAGGAGTGTGTCAGGATGCATCCTATCTCCATACCTTTTCAATCTATATGCAGAATAGATCATTTGGGAAGCCGAACTTTATGAGGCGGAGTGTGGCATCAGGATTGGAGGAAGACTCAACAATCAGCATTATGCAGATGACACAACTATGCCTGCTAAAATAGAAGAGGACATGAGGCATTTGCTGCAGAAAGTCAAGGACTACACCCTTCAATATGGATTGAAATTCAACATTAAGAAAACAAAGATTCTCACCATTGGGCCTATTGGCAGCTTCATGATAGATGGAAAAGAGATTGAGATTGTTAACAACTGCAGTTTACTAAGTTCCACAATTAACACTTTTAGCATCGGCAGTCAGGAAATCAAAATGAGTTGCACTGGGAAGTCTGCTGTCAGGGACCTCTCCAGAATGCTGGAGAGTAAAGATGTCAATCTGGAGACTAAGGTGCACCTGATACCAGCCATGATCTTTTCAATTGCTTGCTATGCATCAGAGAGATGGCCAGTGCTAAGGATGATAGAAGAAAGATCAACGCCTATGAATTGTGGCACTGGAGAAGTGTTGAACATATTGTGGTCTGTCAGGAGAGAAAAATAGGTATGTCCTGTAGAGGGTGAAACCAAGCTGCTCCCTGGAGGCAAGAATTTTGAAGCTCTTTCTGATATACTTTAGGCATGTGGCCAGGAAGGACCAGACCTTTGGAAAAGGAAATCATGCTAGGAAGAGTGGAGGGACAGTGCAGGAGAGGAAGACTCAGGGTGAGATGGATTGGCTCCGTAACTGGAGAAATGAGACTAGGTCTATCAGAGACAATGAGATTGTCACAGGATAGGGCAGGGTTCAGAGCTATTTTAAATAGGGATGCTCAACAGCACAAAACAACAACAACAAACTTTTAAACCCATTTAATAAAAACTGGGGACAGGAGGAGAGGTAGGGTGACTCCTTAGAGAAGATGGGCTTTTAATTGGCACAGAATAAGTAAAATTTTAATAAGTAGATATTTTAGTAGGGTATTCATTCTGTCAATATTATCACCACTAGCACCATAATTACCAATATCATCAGAAGTCAGCTCTGGTGGCCTAGTGGCAATCTCAAAGGCATGTAGTTTGAGGTCACCAGCTTCTCTGCAAAAGGAGGATGGGCAATCTCCTCTCATGCAATTAACTGCCTCTGCAAACCTTTGGGAGGGTCAGCTATGTGTCAGTTTCGACTCCACAGTACACAAAAACAACATCTATGTCAATACATATCAACTTCTGAGTCAAGAATTGATCTAAACACTCTATAAGACGTACTTCACTTCTTGAGGCAATATTATGACAAAAACACAAATATTATTATTATTTCCATTTTATTGGTGTATAAATTGAGGCACCGAGTGATTAAAAAAAATTTTCCCAAAGTTGCTCAACTACTAAGTAATGAAACAGAGTTTGAAATACATCAGTTGGCTCTCTGCTCCTCGTCGATCCAGATTGCCCTCTCTTCTTGTGCAGCCTCAGCCGCATCCCTGAGACACGATGGTGAAGGTCGGAGTAAACGGATTTGGCCGTATTGGGCGCCTGGTCACCAGGGCTGCTTTTCACTCTAACAAAGTGGATATTGTCGCCATTAATGATCCCTTCAT
>NW_006399804.1:4869945-4880331 GCF_000299155.1 Elephantulus edwardii
AAAATCTCACATCCTTGACACAAGTTTCCATCAAATCCCCCTGAGAAAGGGGAGGGGCTTGGCGAGCCCATCCTGTCATGTACCATCAATAAAGTACACTGTACTCAGCCAAAAAAAAAAAAAAGAAAGAAATACATCAGTTGTGCGTGTACTACCCTGATCTATCACACAAAGAATGGCTAAGCAGTTGCAAGCAGAGGAAATGTACAGGATTTGAAGAATAACTTTAGAGTAATATAAGTAGACTCTAATAAGAGTATTATATGCCTCCGGAAACTCTATGAACTTTGATAAATGTCGATAGTTGTAGAGGGGCTTCAGGCCTTTTGTTCATAGGGTCGCTATGAATCATGCTTGACTTGAAGGCAGTCAACAACAACAAGAACATTTAGATTCTGGACAGAGAAAATCAGACCAAAATATGGAATTCACTTTTTTCCCTCCAAGTTTGATTTTATAGGAGGTATTCTGTGGATTGGAGTCCCAGAACACTTGATCGTGCTAATGAGAAATCTATACTTGGACCAAGAGGCAGTCGTCAGAACAGAACAAGGAAACACTGCATGGTCCAAAATTGGGAATGTGTCCTATCTCCATACCTTTTCAACCTGTATGCAAAACAGATTATCCAGGAGGCTGGGCTCTATGAGGAGGAATGTGGGGTCAAGATTGGTGGAAGATCTATCAACAATCTGCGATATGCAGATGATACAACCCTGCTTGCTGAAACTGAGGAGGACCTGAAGTGCTTGCTGCAGAGGGTCAGGGACTGCAGCCTTCAATATGGATTGAGGCTCAATGTCAAGAAGACAAAGATTCTTACCACTTGGCCTATTGGCAGCATCAGGATGGATGGTGAAGAGATTGAGATTGTTCACAGCTTTAGTTTGCTTGGCTCCACAGTCAACACTCTTGGCACTAGTAGCCAGGAAATGAAAACACATATTGCCATGGGAAAGTCTGCTGTTAGAGACCTCTCCAAAGTACTGAAGAGCAGTGGTGTCTCTCTGGAGATTAAGGTGCATCTTATACAGGCATGGTCTTTGCAATCACTTGTTATGCATCAGAGAGTTGGACAATGACTAAATTAAGGAGGATAGAAGGAGAATTGATGCCTTTGAGCTGTGGTGCTGGAGAAGAGTATTGAGGGTACCATGAACTGCTAGGAAAACAAACAGATTGGTCCTGGAAAGGGTCAAACCGGGTGGCTCTTTGGAGGCAAGGATTTTGAGGCTCTGTCTAACATACTTTGGACATGTTGTAAGGAGGGATGGGTCCTTGGAGAGGGACATCATGCTTGGTAGGATGGAGGGACAGTGCAGGAGGGGAAGGCCGTCTATGAGGTGGATTGATTCAGTGACTGGGATAATTGGGATGGGTGTATCGGAGATGGTGCGATTGGCACAGGACAGAGAAGAGTCTAGGGATGTTGTACATAAGGTCACTGTGAGTCGCAAGCAACTCGACGGCACATAACAACAACAACATTCTGTGAATATGAGAGAACAATAAAAAAAATTGCATGTTGTTGTTGTTAAGTGCCATCGAGTCGTAGGCGACTGACTCATAGTAACCCTATGAATGAAAGTCCTGGACACCTGTGTGACTTTTGTCCTTTCTCCAGATTCATAGGGTTTCCAGAGGCAAACTATTATGGAAGTGGATGCCACTCCTGCCTCCGAGATTGTTTTAATCGGGGAGCTCCACCAAACAGTGTCCACCATGGGTAACCATTACCACATTTGACTCATCAGTGTCAGTGTTCAGCTTCATAGCAACCACTAGTTATTTCTGTACAGCAAGTGGACATACCAGGGTTTCCAGAGGCAAGTGATAATGGAATTTTCCATAGATAAAGGATATTATATTAAATCTGATTTTAAAGTTAGGATGTTTGAGGCTGTCAGTAGGATCTCATAGCTAATATCTGAAATTTACTAGAAATTGTCAATTCTCTAATTTCCTTTATGATGCACGGATCTAGTGAAATATTTAGTATCCATTTTCATCAGAGTGAAATTCATATTTTGAAACACACTATATTGCTAATATTGCTATGATATCCCAAACAAACATGAAGGAATACAATTTCAGATCTTCATGGACCCATAATTTTATAATAGTGACTCTTGCTAACTTTATGAAATTATTATTACCAAATTTCAGTCTTTATTATACTCATACAGCCTCATCTGAATACAGGATATGTTTATCAGTTGCATCTTTATTAAATTAAAACAAATTCAAAATACCTTTTCTCCTCATAAATCTTTCTCTTCCTCTGCAGGCAAGCTGCAATTAGCAGCAAAGCAATATTGAAAGGGGCTTAGAAAGAACAATCAAAGATGTATGAATTTCATGTATGAACTGAGTTTAATGAAATCCCTTTGCTCAGAGAAATGGAAGTGTTAAGTTACTCACACTTTTCAGCTGCTCATATCAAGCTCGCAGTACAACCCACTGAAGGAAGATACAGGGGTGGAAGCTTATCCTTGGACAACCCTGTGAATGCCCAGCTTTGAAATGTTCATGCCATTTGTTATATATAGTTTCCCATGCTTCATGCGGTACAGCTTGTAGGTAAAACTTGATTGCTTATGCTTAATTAGCCCAACCCATTAAGGTCCCACGTGTTAAAGAAGACATAATTTGGTTAATACACTGGCAGCAAATCAAGACATATACCTTATATATTTATTATCAGTATTTATCATTTTTCTTTTTGAAACACAAAATCTTTTTTCTCCTTTCCCCCACAAAACCTCCAACTATATCTGAATACAAATTGTATTTCAGAATATTTCATAACTCTGAATTTCCTGTTTGTTAGATTCAAGAAGTCACTGTGTATTTTCCTGGGGGTATATTTTTTTCAGCTAATGCCAGCACAGTGTTCATTCCAAGAGCTGATGCAACAGAATCGGGCATTTCCCTGAGAATTACTGACTTCTTGCAACAGCCCTAAAAGTAACCAACTTTTCTAAGTCAACATCACTTCATCTGTGCGCTTTGGTGTAGGTGTATGCAGTCTCGATGAGCAATTTCATCTTGTGAAGGAAGATGTCACTTTTTCCCCCCCAAGTATCCCTGCCTCCCAGCTCAGGCTAAGGTAAGCTGTCCTTCATTTGAGTGACATATGTTTAATGGAAAGGCACAGCTGACACTCAAGCACAGTACTGATATTAGGAATGTGCCTTTAATATAAATATATTATTAATATGAGTATGTCTTTAATAACTGCAATCAAGCTATTTCTGGAAAATAGAGTGATATATACCCAAAGCATAGTAATGTTCACCAAGTTAAATTTATTAATTTTTACTGAAAGTTACTCTGAAAAAAATAGCCTACTTAAATATCTTTCATTCATCTGTTGACCATGGATGGGAACTTTGTCTACTATGTGTCCATTTTTCAGTACACCAATTACTATTTTCTGTGCTAAATTTATTAAAGAGCTCTCCAGGCACAACAGTTGGCTAACACTTGATGGACAACCTAAAGATTGGTGGTTCAAATCCATTGGACAGCTCCACAGCAGAAAGACTTAACAATCAGAGTGTATAAAGAGTACATCTTGTCACAGGAAGGTTTATTGAAACAATTCTACTCTGTCAGATGGGGTCACTATCAGTGAGAATCAATGTGATACTTTTGCTACAACTTGCACACAACAACAAATTTATATTCAGATTTGGAAGAAGAGCAATATTGCCACAACGTAGCATAAAATGAAAGGACTAAGATTATAATAATCATGAGTACATTTTTACAAAATGATTGAATGTTGTCTTGTTGTTATTTTGCTTTCAAGTCAAAACTAACTAATAGCTGACCCTCCAGCAGGTTTTCAGAGGCTGTGAATCACACAGGAGGGGGTTGCCCATCTTTATCCTGCAGAACAGCTAGTGGATTCTAAGTGCTTGCCTTGGGGTTGGTAGCTCAACTCCTTACCCAGTGGACCACTAGAGCTCCTTATATACTGAATAGAAAAGAAGCATGATCTACCCTTTTGCTTACTGTTTCATAGATGAAACTATTTTACAAAGAGTAGTGAAAGGAAGGGAAATTCTAGTCTTTCAAAGTCATAAAACAGAAAAAAACAAGATATTTTCATTACTGAAAACAAGCAGAAATTGAATCAGCAAAAAACATACATATCTAATCTATAAATGCTTTTGCTATCGGAATTTTCAGAAACAGACTTGAATTCTAAAATAATTAAATATAAGGTAACTAAAGTATCAAAAGTCAAAGAATGATGGATGGAGGGGGGGATGTGAAAAAAAAGTCAGTATCAATGAACATACCAGCACTAGGTTGAACTTTGTTTCTTATACTGTTCTCTTAGAAGAAAATCCAAGGCTTTTGGAAAAAGGGCTGGTATATGAGATATACAATATGAACCTGGAGCATCTTTTAGTGTTAGAACCAACATTTCTATGTGAGACTGTGTGTATCTTAATATGCAGTTGTCATTGTGGTTCTCTATTTGAAGTACTCCATCATTTCTTGTAAGGTTGGTTTGATTACAAAGTTCCTCAATTTCTATTTATCTGAAAATATCCTAAATTATCCCACTGTATTTGATGGATACTTTTTCTGAGTGTGAAATTTTTGGTGAATAATCTCTGATGGCCTAATGGCAAGAAGTCACACTGCAATTCTGAGGGCATGTGGTTTGAGGCCACCAGCTGCTCTAAGTGAGAAAGATGGATAATCTCCTCCCTTGTGATTAACTGCCTCTGAAAATCTGCCAGAGGGTCAGCTATAGGTCGGTTCCAACTTGATGGTACACAGCAACAACACAGCTTATCACTATGTTCTTGCCTGATTGGTTTCTGCTGAAAAAGGCAGTTTAGTTTATTGCTTCTCCATTGAAGTAACTTCCTTTGTTTCTGAGCTGTCTTCAGGATTCTTGTCTTTGGTTTGGAAAGTTTCATTATGATATATCTTGATACTTTTCTTAGGTGGCCTATACCATGTGGGCATCATGGAGCTTCCTAGCTGTATAGCTTCTCATTTTCATAACACTAGGGCAGTCTTCTTTTAGTAAATCTTTGACAATTTTCTCTGTGCTTGCTTTGTTTTGTTTTATCTCTTGCTGTTTTGAAATTCCTATCAGATCTAATTCATTCTCTCAGTGCCATCCTGTAGAATTCTCAAGTGTTCTTAATTTTTAAAATGTTTTTCTAAATATTTCTTTAACAGATTAGTTTTGTTTGTTTGGTATTTTTTAGTACCCAAGATTTTCATCTTTTATTGTATTTTTTAAGTGCAGGGGGGTTTGTTTGTTTGTTTGTTTTCTTGCAGGGTTTTTTAAAAAAAAATTTTTATATTAGTTTTCTTACAAACTTCCTATACATTGTGTTTCACACTACTCTTTATTCACATTGTGTTTCATAAAATTATTTCTATTCATTATGTTTAGTAAAATTAATTACTATTGGATTATGTTCACCACTACCCTGTCTTTTCATGTCCTCACCAGATCTTTTACATTGCCTTTACTCCCCCTCCATCCATGAAATTGTGAAACTCTTCTAACAGGTTAGTTTTGAGAGATTTTACTTCAGAATCCACAGTTCTGTCTTCTATTGCTTCCAATCCAGTTCTCTTGCTTTAAATGTATTCTGTACATACTGTAAATGTTCTGTATTCTGAAATCTTAGTATTAATTGTCTAAATTTCTATTTGCTTTTTTCATACAATTTCTGTTTTCCCCCTAAATCTTCTACAGTTTTGTATGTATTTTCCTTGATGTTTTATGTGGTTTCCTCAAATTTTCTTTCAATCTGTTGAAAGCACTTAAATACCACTCTTGTGAGAGCCTTATTAGGCAGTTGCAGTGCCATTTCTTCCTAATTAACATTTTCTATATTTTGGCCACTTGTCTGGGCTATGCTGTCTTGTTTCTTTTTGTGAACGCAAGTTTTCTGTTATCTTTGAGACACTGTAGTATGGTTGCATTTGACTGTATGTTGATGTGTTTTATGCGGGGTTCTTTTATTTATTATGTTTTAGTTTTTTATGATATAATCAAGTGTGTTTTATGATATAATCAAGTGTGCAGGGTGAGTATGCTACTAAGCTTATTAGTTTGGGGCCACGTAGGTGCCCACATTGTGTGTTCTGGTGAGTTTAATAGGATCTCTCTGTTTGCTATTGATGTAGAATAGTTTAGGTTTGGTTGGGCTGATGTTGATTACTATCTAACATTTATTAGGGTGCTGCATAAGTGGGTAGTGGCCCTTTCCCAAGGTGGAGCTGCACAAGGTGTAGGTGCGGGCAAGCAATATGGACACGGTTGCTATCTCCTATCAGTTGGGGCAAAACCCAAAAAAAATTTTTTAAGGTGAAAAGAAAGAAAATAGAAATAGAAAAAGCAATAGTAGTAAAAAAAATCATTAAGAAAAAGGAGCGAAAGAAAGAGCAATAAAAAAGAAAATAATAACAATTTTGGATAAAAAGGAAAACAAAACTAGGGATAAAAAGAACAAACAAAAACTAGGGAGGGGAAAAGAAAAACAAATTAAGGAAAAGTAGGAGAAAGAAATGGGGGGAACAAGAAAAGGGGGTTAGGAGTCCATGGGAAAGAAAACAAAGGGGAAAAATAAGAAAGGAGAAAACGGATGATGGGGGTGGGAGGTAAGGACAGTAACAGGAGACAAAATTCAGGACTCCAAGAAGTTTCTACAACTTGGAAGAAGCTTAGTGCTAGAGGAATTTCTTCCACCTGAAAGGCATCCAAAGGTACTTGAAACTGATCCTGCTCTTCTAGAAGTCGTCCAGGAGCCGGCTCCCTGGTCCTTCCAGAAGGAGTTCCTGTGGGCCCAGAAGATGATTGCGGGCAGGGCACTTGGTTTAACATTGCATGCTACCCTGGGGAAACAGATAATGCAAGCCACCAAACTAAGGGTGGTGTGGAACTAGCTTCTGATTCACCTGACAAAATGGGATGTCACTTGCTGCTTGCTGGATGAGAGTGAGAGATGGCCACAACACTGGTGACTAGAAAAGTATGGGAGAATTAGGGGGGAAATGTACCTTGCTGGTCAACAGCTACCGGTGTCACTGCTCAGGCAGGCCTAAGTGAACAGAACTATCAACCTGTGACACCTATTAGAATGCTGTTTGCGAAGTTTTCAAATGTCTTCTCTATGTCAGGCCAGTCAATGATTCCGTATTCTGTTTCTATTTATGGTTTTCTGTGTTTTGGTTTGGTAGGTTTTTTCGTAGTTGGTACCCGACCTACATCATTATGCTTGTTTATTGGGTTTGGTGTGGTTTTTTTTTTATTTTTATACTGGTTTATTTACAAAGTTTGTATACATTCTTTTTCACATCAGACATTTCCATCTCCATCCACCCATCAAATTGTGTGGCCCTATGATTACTGCCCCTCTCTTTGCCCATCCTCAGTCCTCTGCTCCCACTGTCCCCCACCTCTTGGATCCTCATACTCATTCTACAGTAATGGTGTTATACAATATTTTGTCCTTATGGGACTGAGTTATTTCACTTAGCATAATGCTCTCCAGTCCCACCCAAATTGTGTAGTGATTTACAAAATCACTGCCCCTGGGTGCTACGTAGTATTCTATCATGTGAATGTACTATAATTTCTCAATCCATTCAATTGTGGTTGGACATTCGGGCTGTTTAAATGGTCTTGCAATGGTGAATAACACTTTTGAATCTCAGAGTTCCAGGATTCTCAACAGTCTCTGTTTCAATTGATTTTTCATGTCTTTGATTCAGTAGTATATAGGTATTTTATCCACCTGTCCATCAATTTACTGGAATTTTCACTGCTTTCTTGTTGTGGCTCATATTAAAGATCAACAAGTTTCTACTATCATGATTTACATTCTCCATCAAATTCAATTGTAATAATTATATAAGGACAAATCTTTCTGTTAAGAGTCTAATTGATATCTGAGCACACATTGCATAAGTCCACAATAATTAGTCTCTGTAATTTTTCTTTTCTATATAGAACTTATACATATATGTAAACATATATATAATTATAGAAAGTGTATGAATGTGTGTGTTCTCATCTGCATGTCAATATACTGAACCACACAGTCACACACATACACACACCACTGTCATAGTAAATTCTGACTTATTGAAAGCCTACAAGATAGAGCAGGACTGTCCTCATAAGACTTCCAAGGCTGTGATCTTTATATAGCAAACTGTCACATCTTTCTCCAGTGGAGCAAGCTGCCAACATTCGCTTAGTAGCTGAGTGCTTTAACTACTCCTTCACCAGGCCTTCTAATTCAATATACTCTCTCTGTGTGTCATTGCTGTCAAGTAAAAATTGACTCATAGCTGATCTTCCAGCAGGTTTTTAGAGGTTGTAGATTGACTACAAGAAATTACTCATCTTTCTCCCTCAGAGCAGCTGGTGGATTAGAACCTCCTGCCTTTCAGTTAGCAGTGCAACCCTTTACTCACTGAGACACCAGAGGTCTCTTTCAAAATACTTTCGGGATAAAAATAACTAAACTAAGAGGTTTTTTTCTTTTCCTTTATCATTTTGTCTTCTATTATGTAATGCCTTTCCTTTCAATCACCTTAATGTTTGTGCACATATACACATGTGTACAAAGGGAGTTCCGGTGACCTAGTCTGTAAGGGATTGTGCTACCAGCTCCAAAGCAAGTGTTGGAATTCACAGCCTCTGAAAACTCTGTGTGTACGTGATTCACAGTCTTTGAAAACCTCCCGATGAGTCAGTTCTCACTCTATGGCAATGAGATAGTTATGTATATATATGTGCACATGGGCACGTGTGTGTGTGCACATGTGTGTGTGCATGTGTGTGTATTCTTCCAGATAGAATTAGAGATTATACACTTCCAGCATTTGTGAGCCAAATGAGAATGTTCTTTCATGCTATACACAAATAAAGACTTTCTGTTGAAATTACTATTTTTCAATCTGTCATTTGTGCAAGGTGGTTATTTAGAAAGAATTCTCTTCCAAACCAGGGTAATTTTACACACTGCTTCCCCTAATTATGCCTCCTGTTAGATTGGCTTTGGAAATCTGAACCAACTGGAGAATACCTAGCAATGGAGCAGCTGAGTGAAAATTAACTGAGAAATGGCTATGTAAAGGAAAATAAACAAGCAAACAAAATAACTTGAGCCCAGAGGTGAATCAATGTACTCTTGGGTGTTTATTATCTCTCCAAAATTTATTCACTGCCATGGAATCTATTCTAACTCATAGTAACTCAACATTGGATTTCTGAGACTATAAATCTAAAGAAAGAGATTGCCTATCTTTCTCCCTGGGCACCACTGGTGGATTCCTCAGGCTTGCAAGTTCTATTGATTAGCAGCACAAAATTTCTGGCTATGCTTGAAAATACGTCTCACAATTTAGTTAATTTCATTGAATACCACTTCTCTGCCTTTTGTAGAGGTCTGGTGGCAGAATCGATGACAAGTTTCATTGCTAAACAAAAAGTTTCATATCTTCACAGGTTCAAATCTACCAATGAGTTCAAGAGAATAAGATGGCAGTCTCTTCATTGCAATTTACAGACTCGGAAACCTTAGAAAATGTCATTGTGAGTTGGAAACAACTTGACAACAGTGAGTTCTCTGCTTTCCAGGCTATTATGAATAACAGTTTGGAGACCACTGAGTGTGTGTGTGTGTGTGTGTGTGTGTGTGTGTGTGTGTGTGTGTAATTAGATATCCCTCTATCTGGATCTTGTTTGACCCACTCATTACCTAGATGATTTTAAAAGAGCTGGTCACCTCACTAAGTCTCAAATTCCTCAGCTATAAAATGTTAGATAACAATACCTTCATGTTATTGGTAGGAGGAAAAAGCCTGAGGAATAGACTGATGAAAAGAGGACATTACACATAGAATATGGGTAAGGTCTAAGGTTTTGTTTTGGATGGTGGATAGGTAAGTGCTTATTATGTTACAAAAACCAAGCAATTCAACAACTAAATAAATAAGCACTGGCCATAAATTAATGAATGATTTGGTTTCATCTAATTAAATTATTTAATCTTGCTTGGATCAACAATCAACATCCTTGATACCATCAGTGAGATGAGGAGACATATTGCATTGGACAAGTACTTGTCAGGAATCTCTCCAAAATACTGAAAAACAATGATGTCAGTTTAAAAACTAAGATGCGCCTTATTCAGGCCATGGTCTTTTCAATCACATACTACACATCTGAGAGTTAGACAATGAATAAGGATGACAGAAGAATTGATGGTTTTGAGTTGTGGAGTTAGAGAAAAGTACTGAATAGCCCATGGACTACCAAAAGAACAAACATACATGTCTTGGGAAAAGTGTATCTAGAATACTCCTTGGCGATAAAAATCATAAAGC
>NW_006399804.1:4880431-4891245 GCF_000299155.1 Elephantulus edwardii
TGTGTGTGTGTGTGTGTGTGTGTGTGTGTACTGTCAAATCTGATATGACTGGTACAGGAGAAAATTGTCCCTCTTTCTCCAGTAGAGCATCTCATGAAGCTTTGTCTCTCAGACAATGCACAGGCTGCAACTAGAGGCTATTCCTTGGAAAAGGACATTATGCTTGGGATCATGGAGGATAGTGAAAGGGAGGAAGACTCCAAAGAGATGGGCTGACACAGTGACTGTAGCATTGGGTTCAAGTGTATCAGAGATGATGAGGATGGCACAGGATAGAATAGAGTTTAGATCTGTTGTTCATAGGCTCACTATGAGTTATACATCATTCAATGGCACCTAATAAAAACATACATTGAGATAATCAACATTATAAGTCGTTTTCAAAATTCTTACCAGAATTAAATAGCATATGAATATGTATTTGTTATTTGGTACCTAATAAGTGTTCAATAAAGATATGTGCCATTATGGCTAGAGACAGTGCAAGTACTGGGGAGAAGAAAGAACAGATCTTGAGTATGATCAAGAAATGACAATGCATTTAAACATTGATCCATTCCTGTTTGTTGTTATTATTAATACCCTATGTACAAGAGATCAATGATAGAAGACCAGATGAATTGTGGGATGGTATCAAGGATATCATCCATGAAGAAAGCAAAATGTCATTACAAAAACAGAGGAGAAAGAAAAAAACAAAATGTATGTCAGAAGAGACTCTAAAGATTGCACTGGAGCATTGAGAAGCCAAAACAAAAGGAAAATGTGTCAAAGTTAAAGAGCTGAACAGATAATTTCAAAGGGCAGCTTGGGAGGAAAAAGCAAAGTTTTACAATGGAATGTTCAGAGAGCTGGAATTGGAGAATAGAAAGGTTAAGAACTTGCTCTGCATTTCTCAAGCTGAAAGAACTGAAAAACAATTTTAAACCTAGTGTTGCAATACTGAAAGATGGTATGGGTAATATATTGAATAACCCAGAAAGCATCAAACGAAGATAGAGGGAATACATAGAGTCACTGTAGCAGTAAGAATTGACTGACACTGAAAATTTTCAGGAAATACCATATGAATGAGAGCCAATGGCAATTAAAGAGACGTGGAAGCTGCATTGAAAACACTGGTAAAGAATAAGGCCCCAGGAATTAATGGGATACCAATTAATTTGTTTCAGTTAACAGATGCAGCCTTGGATGCGCTCACCAATCTATGCCAGGAAATTTGGAGGATAATTGTCTGGCCAACAGATTGAAAGAGGTCCATATTTGTTCCTATTCCCAAGAAGTGTGATCCAACTGAATGTGGAAATTATCAAACAATATTATTGATACCACATGCAAGAAAAATACTGCTAAAGATCATTCAAAAATGGCTGGAGCAGTACATAGACAGGGATTTGTTAGAAGTTCAAGTGGGATTTAGAAGAGGCTGGGTCACCAGGGATAACATGGCTGATGTCAGATTGTTCCTGGTTGAAAGACTGTCTATTTGTACTTTATTGACTATGCAAAGGTGCTTCACTGTGTGGACCATGCGGAGTTGTGGGTGACATTGAGAAGAATGGGAACCCCAGAGCACTTGATTATGTTCATGAGGAACTTATACCTGAAGCAGAAGGCTGTTGTGCAAATGGAGCAGAGGAGCACTACATGGTTTGGAATTGGGAAGGGCGTGTGTCAGGGTTGTATTCTATCTCTATATCTGTTCAATCTATATGCTGAGCAATTTATCAAAGAAGCTGGACTCTACGAAGAGGAGGGTGGCATCAGGATTGGAGGGAGACTTATCAATAACCTGCATTACGTAGATGGCATAACCTTACTTGCTGAAAGTGAAGAGGACTTGAAGCACTTGTTGCAGAAGATCAAGGAATGAAGCCTTCAGTATGGATTGTGTCTCAATATTAAGAAAACAAAGATTCTAAGCACTGGACAAATAGGCAGTGTCATTATGGTTGAAGAGGAGATTATAACTGTCAACAGCTTCATCTTGCTTGGATCCACAATTAACACCCTTGGTACCAGCAGTCAGGAAATAAGGAGACACATTGCACTGGGGAAATCTGCAGTTAGGGACCTTTCCAAATTATTGAGGAGTAGTAATGTCAGTTTGAGGACTAAGGTCCATCTGATTCAGGTAATACATAGTCTTTCAATTACTAGCTATGCATCTGAGACCTGGATAAGAAATAAGGATGACAGAAAAAGAATTGACACCTTTGAGCTGTGGTGTTGGAGAAGAGCACTGAACATCCCATGGACGGCCAAGATAATGATCAGGTATGTCTTGGAGAGGGTGCAGCTTATTGGAGGCAAGAATGACAAGGCTTCACCTCACATACTTTGGACATGTTGCTAACAGGTGTTGTTCCTTGGAGAGGAACATGTTGGGAAGATTGAAGGGTCAGTGAAGGAGAGGAAAACCCTCAACCAAGTGAATTGACAAGATGACTACTGCAATGGGCCTTTGTGGTCAGGAAGTGTGAGGATGGCGCAAGACAGGAGTAGGTTCAGATCTTTTGTTCATAGGGTCACTGTGAGTCAGACTTGACTTGATGGCACCTAACAACATGTACAATAGAATAAAATCCTGCCAGAAGCCATGCCATTTTCATGCCCTATTTAAATCCATAGTTGCCAACACTGTATCAATACATCTTCCAGAGAAGTTTCCTCTTTTTCATGGACTCCCTACTTTTCTAATGGAGCTTTGGTGGCCTAGAGACAAGAAAATGGGCTGCAATCCCAAAGGCACTTGGTTCAAATTTACCAGCTGCTCCAAGGAAGAAGTTTGGACAATCTCCTCCTATGTGATTAACTGCTTTTGAAAACCCACTGGAAGATAAGTGATAAATTGGTTCCTACTCCATGACAATGACAACAACAACAACTTTTCTAAGCATGAAATTCTTCTCCAGGTACTAGCTTCTCATGAGAACATATGTGGGTCAATGTCTCACCATCTTTGCTTCTAAGGAGCATTGTAGCTGCACTTTTTCCAGGACTGATTTGTTCATTCTTTCGGAAGTCCATGGTATATATGTTCATTATTCTATTCTTTCACACAACAGCTCAAAAATATTTATCTTCAATGTTCCTTATTCATTGTCCAACTTTCACAAACATATGAAGCGATGAAAAATATAATTACTTCAGCTATCAAACTTGCTATTTAGCACTTTCAAAAGATCCTTATCAGCAGATATGTCAAATGTCTGTGTTTCATTGACTATGCAAAGACATTTGTCTGTGTGGATCACAACAAACTGTGGGTAACCTTGAGGAAAATGGGAATCCCAGAACACTTGATTGTGCTTAGGCAAAACCTATACTTGGACCAGGAAGCAGACCTCAGAACAGAGCAAGAAAACACTACATGGTTCAAAATCAGGAAAGGAGTGCATTAGGGATGCATCCTATCTCCATATCTTTTTGACCTATATGCAAAACAGATCACTTGGGAGGCTGGGCTTTATTCGGAGAAATATAGTATCAGGATTGGAGGAAGACTCATCAACAACCTACATTATGCCAATGACGCACCTTGTTTGCTGAAATTGAGGACCTGAGGTGCTTGCTGCAGAAGGTCAAGGACAGTAATCTTCAATATGGATTGAAGTTCAACATTAAAAAGAGAAAGATTCTCATCACTGAGCAATTGGAAGCACCATGATAGATGGAGAGAGAGGGATTGTTAACAATTACAACTTGCTTGGCTCCACATCAACACTCCTGGCACTAGCAGTCAGGAAATCAAAAGACAAATTGTGAGTTGTTGCTTGTTTGCATTCGAGAGGTGCCCAGTTAAGAAACTTAATGGCTTTTCCTTTTCAGAAGCCACCTGCAAAAGTGGAAACGAAGCCCAAAAGGGCAGCAGGAAAGGAGAAGTCTTCTGACAAAAAAGTGCAAACAAAATGGAAAAGGGGAGCAAAGGGAAAACAGGCTGAAGTGGATAACCAAGAAATTAAACAAAATTTACCTGCAGAAAACAGAGAAACTAAAAACAAAGTGAGTCCAGCCTCTGATGAAGCAGAAAAAAAAAGAAGTCAAGTCTTATTAAGATTTGTCTACCATGTCTTATCAGTGGTCCCCGTAGCTCCTTTCTTGTACAATCCAGAGGAATATTTTTATCAACTACTTTGTAAAGGCAAGTTTTTTAGTAGCTCTAGAAATATTTTTAAGAAGAAAGAAATCCCACTTCATCCCATTTTTAAGTGTAAATGCTTTTTTTTTAAGAGGTGAGATCATTTGCTGGTTGTTTATTTTTTGGTACAACCAGAAAATGTGGGATGTTAAAATTGTGGGGGGGCTTTGGATTTCAGTGTAACATTCCATGGGGAAAGGGACAGTTTTTATATCCCATAATACATAGTATACTTAATGACAATTTGGAGTCATAGTCATGCATTTATGACTTGTACATTTTAAATTAAGTCTATTTTCCATGATGTTTAGATACATAAATTAGAAAATTGTTTAGTAAAATTTCTTCTTAAACATAGCCACTCCCTTTTCATGGCTTTCTCCCTGTCAGAACTATGTGGATTCTGTAACATCTTTGGTCTTAGTAGTCCAGTTTTCCTAATAACCTTGTTATGTGCTGTGAACGGTTGAAAATTTGAATGTGTAGTGTGTGTGATAATAAATTGTGAATTAGTGGGACTTAATGATGAGACAGTTTATCAATGATTGAAGATATTGGTACTTATTTCCTCTGTATGAAAACTTTCCTCCAAATTTAAAACTGGAAGGTCACTGGAATTTAGAAAAGAATTATAACTACATGGCTTTTTAGATTTTTGGTATGTGCATTAAGAATTGTGTACAGGTTGTTCATAATGTCTCTGTACTGTCCCTTAAAACAACCAATAAAATACCAATCATGAAAAAAAAGACAAATTTTACTGAGAAAATTTGCTGTCTGGGACTCTCCAAGTTCTAAAAAGCAACAATGTCAGTCTTGCGACTAAAGTGCACCTAATCCATGCCATGGTCTTTGCAATTCTTACTGTGCATCA
This sequence comes from Elephantulus edwardii, assembly GCF_000299155.1. Taxonomy (NCBI): domain Eukaryota; kingdom Metazoa; phylum Chordata; class Mammalia; order Macroscelidea; family Macroscelididae; genus Elephantulus; species Elephantulus edwardii. The sequence continues at coordinate 4,885,447 of NW_006399804.1, forward strand.
GAAAACTGGATAATGACTAAGAATGACAGAAGAATCGATACCTTTGAGTTGTGGTGATGGAAAAGAGTCTTCAACACATCATGGACCACCAAGAGAATAAATAGGTCTGTCTTGGAGAGGGTGAAACCAAGTTTCTCCTTGGAGGCTAGGATTTTGAAGTTCCATCTGACATACTTTGGGTACGTGGCCAGGAGGGACCAGTTCTTAGAGAAGAATGTCATGCTTAGAAGTGGATGGCCTGCACAGGAGAGGAAGGCCCTGGATAAGGTGGATTGATATAGTAACTGAGCAATGGGGGTAGGTAGGTCAGAATCAGTGAGAGTGGCTCAGGACAGGTCAGGCTTGAGAGGTGCTATATATAGGATCACTACGAGTTACAGGCAACTCCATGGCACATAACAACAACAATCCATCATTTGATTTCTTAATTACTGCTTTCATGAATGTTGACTGTGGATCCAAGAAAAGGACATTTTCGACAACTTCAATCTTTTTTCATTTAATAACTTAAAGTTAGGAAAATAAAATTTAATCTAAATGAAGAGACTCCCTTACATAAAGTTGATCATTAAGAAAATATTTTCTGGGTAGTACATAATCCAGAGTCATTAAGCTACACTCATTGCTATCAAGTTGGAATTGATTCATAACTGAACCTTCAGTGGGCTTTCAGAGGCTATAAATTCCACAGGAGGATATTGCCCACCTATCTCCCAAGGGAACAGGTAGTAGATTTGAACTGCCTGTCATGGGGTTGGCAGCACAACTCCCCACTGAGTAGTCCACCAGAGCTCCCTAACCTACTGTCATAATATATAAAAATAATCAATTGGAAGATATGATGAGATGTGGTGATAAAAGGCATTGATCAATAGTAACTACTTATATAAAACATAATCTATATGAATTACTTTATGAAAATCAATTTAGAAATTTTTAAAATAATTTTAAATATAAAATATGGTCATGCCTTCTTACTCTAGTTAGGTCAAAATGAAGGTGTTACTACAGCTTTAAGCAATTATAAAATAGAACATTCTAGAATGTGTGAAACAAAAATTCCATAAGGGATTTCAAATAAGGGACAGGATTATGTCCAGGGAGACAATCAGAGGGCTTGCTAGGTAGGATAAGAAACTAAACTTCAAAAAGAGTTGAATTTTAAAATGTGAGAAAAACTGGTTACAGCTCAATTTAATTTTTTAAAATGAGATTAGTATTTCTCTGCCTTCCAGACCATAGGAACAGTGTCTGACCCTTACAAGCCATTATTTTTCCATTATCAACAAAAGCCATATGCCCTGGGAGAAAATAACAACAAGGTAGTGATTTAATTCAATGTTATGTTAAACAAGCTTTCATATATTTTGCTTCTAACATTAACCAATTTTTAAAAATACTGTTTATATGTAAAGTTGCCAGGGATAGATACAGAGACAAAAAAGAAACACCAGGTATTGAATTAAGAATGATGCTTGGTTGTATTTGAAAATTAAAGCCTGTTTAAGAACATGATCAAGTCTGGTAAATGAGGACTTGGTAAAGAGAAACACATACTAAAGTAAGGATATATAGAAAATGTAAAGCTAGTAAGAGACAACGTAAATACAGTGAATTTGTTTTCCTCTATAAGTTATGAAAGTATGTATCATTCTGATAAGAAACTACTTCAATTAGTCACACATTCCATTAAATTGCTATTAATTTGATTTCAGACAAATATACACCTATTTCTCATTTATGGACATAGGTGCCAAAGAACAGGCATATAGGATAATAGCAGTTATGTGAAAATAGAGGATAACCACATCAGATCATAAAATGGAAGATTATTGCATCATTGCATAAGGACTAAATTATGTCATTACACAGCTGGTAATAAACACTGAGAATTATGACCTTGTTAAGTTGACACATATTTTAACCATTACATTCAGCATTACTCTTGCCTAGTATTTCTAGAATGTGAAGAAGAATGTGGTACCAAGATTGGAGGAAGGCTTAACAACAACCTGAATTATACATATGACTCAATTTTGCTTGCAAAAAATGAACAAGACTTGTAACACTGAAGAAAAGGAAAGATTTTTCAGTACTGCTTGCACTTTAGCATCAAGAAAACAAAAATCCTCGTGACTGTATCAGTAGACAGTGTCATGATAGATCAGAGGAAAAGATTAGAGTTGTCAACAATTCATTTTACTTGGATCTACAATCAACACCCATGGCGGCAGGAGTCAAGGAGTCAAGGACACGTAATATTAGGAAAATATGCTGTCAAGGAGAAGCTAAAGAGAAAGGATGTCAGTTTAAAGACTTAAAGTGTACATGATTCAAGGTATGGTATTTCCATTTGCTTTCTGTGCATCTGAAAGTTGAACAAAGAAAACCAATAAAGAATTGATGTCTTTGAATTGTGGTATTGGAGACTAAGTATCTCATAGACAGTCAAAAGAACAAACTATTATTTTGACACTTTCATAAAGGAAGTATAGTCAGGCTCCTTAGAGGTGAAGATGAGGAAACTTCATCTCACATACTTTGGGCAAGCTACTAAGAGACATCAGTTCTTGGAAAAGGCATTATGCTAGGATAGATTGAAAGATCAATGAAAGAGGGTATTACTCAATGAGATGGACTGACATAGTGACCATAATAATGGACTCCGGCATTTCATAGATGGTAAAGATGACAGAAGATAGGGCAAATTTCATATCTGTTGTTCATAAGGTCACTGTGACTCGTAGTTAACACAAGGGCCTCTAATAATAAGAAGCATCTTTGCATTTGTTACTGCCAGATGAATTTCTTTAATGTTCAAAAGTGTCAGACCACAGAGCTCTTACTATTGTCATGAATGTGGACTGTTGGGAAGTGAGGTAATTGGTTAGTGAGGAGTAGGTGTATTGAATGCTAGCAGTTCAATTTAATGAGAAATGAATAATAAATAATAAATCAAAGTTTATTTCTACTAAAAATTTTTAAGACCATTTTGATTTTATTTTAAGGAATAATCATCCTAAGAAAGAATGTATTAAAATATAGTCAGTGTAAATAACCTGGAAAAAATAGCAATATTGCTTGACAATGAAGGGATTTGTTTGTGAGTAGAAAAAAACTTTTAGGCTTTACTCTAAAACCTGAAACATTGTTTCTAAAAAAAAGGTAAAGATTTTTCTTAAATATGCAAAATTATAATAGATACATTAAAGACTGAGATGACTCAATTTCCACTCAAAAAATATCCAAAAGCAAGATTAAATTTTAATTTATTAAACCAAAACTCCATGAACTTTGGAGATTGCCTCTCAAATATGTCAGAATTAAAAGCCATATGCAGAGTTTAAATACAAATAATATGTTACTTTTAAAAGTAAGATTATATTAATCAAATACGTATTCATCAATACTTATTAAGCTTCTGCTGTGAACCCTTTTATTGGACTTTCTCATATCTGAGAGGAAGGCAAACCAAGTTTGTACTTTAACTGAGTTTATATTCCACTGAGAGAAGCAGAGATCAAATCTGTGAAGGATTACACAAATATAACAGATTATGATAAAAAAATAGGATAGATTGTGACTGGAGTTGTGGAGAGGAAAAGGGCACTTTTAGACACTGTAGGCGAGCTCTGGTGGCCTAGTGGCAAGAAACTGCACTGCAATCCCAGAGACACTGTAGTCAAAGAAAATTTCCATAAGGTTATATATGAGCAGAATTCTGAAGATAAAAACTCATACGATTATGCAAGGCAGAGTTCTTCTAAGAGAATGGGAATTATAAAAGTAAGGTAGATTGTTAGATGAATGGGTAAATGATGGATATATACCTAGGTGAATGGAAGGATGGAAGGAAGAATAATTTCTTTTTTAAAAAACCCTCAAAACCAAAACTTTTTATTGTGCTTTGTTTACAGAGCAAAATGGTCCTCAATCCAATCATATGATTTATTTTTTAATTTACTGACATGAAATAGAAGCCCTTTGACAAGCACTGTGGCAACTGGACAATTCAAACAAACTTTCAAGGGAGGATAAAAAGAGGAAAAAACTGTGGAGGAGGGAAAATAGTGCAACAATGAATGAATAGAAACCCCAAATCTCGGTAAATGTTCATTAAAATTAATAAAATTTAATTTAAAAAAGAAGGAAATAAATAGAAGCCACAGTCTTAGGTACTCTTTCCACTACCTCTCTAGGATTCCCTCATCCATTCATCCCCTCCAGTCTATCCCTTCCTGCCTTCTGAGTTTTATTCCTTGAGAAATACTGCTTTTTTTTAAGTCGTGTGTTGTTCATAGTTTTAGAGTCAATACCTCCCTGGTGTTATGATTTGCCTTTATGTTGTTATTATGTGCCATGTAGTTGGAATCAACTCATAGCTGACCTTCTAGTATATTGCTCCAAGACTGCTCATCTTTCTCCCTCAGAGCAGCTAGTGGATTCAAACTGCCTATCTTTGGTTTAGTAGCATAACTCCTTACCTACTAGTCCACAAGGACTCCCTATTCTCCTTTATAAACATATCTACTGTTTGGCTTAAAGTTAAGATGAGAGTAGCTTAGTTCCAAGCTTGAAGGGTGATAAAGGACCAGGACCATGGTCTTTGCAGTTTCATCAATCTCTATGAGACCAGAAAGCTTGTTCTTTTATGGTTTCCTCCCTCACATTTATGAGTTTTGTTTCATATTTATCTCTCCTCTATCCAAATATACTTTACTGTGATGCTTTTTAGAACAGTCAGCAGTGATAGCTAGGCATCATCCAGTTCTTCTGATCTGGGGTAGTATTGGTTGAAATTCATGTGGTCAAGGACTGCAGCTTTTAATATGGATTGAATCTCAACATCAAGGAAACAAAGATTCTCACCACTAGGCTGATTGACAGCATCTTGATAGACAGTGAAGAGGCTGAGATTATTAAGAGCTTCAGTTTGCTTGGCTCCACAATCAACACTTTTGGTACCAGAAGCCAGAAAAATCAAAGGATGGATTGCACTGGGAGAAATCTGCTGTCAGGGACTTCTCCAGAGTACTAAAGAGCAACACTGTCAATCTGAAGACTAAGGTGTGCCTGATCCAGCCTATGGTCTTCACAAATACTTACTATGCATGAGAAAGCTGGACAATGACTAGGGATGATAGAAGGAGAATTGATGCCTTTGAGTTGTGGTGCTGGAGAAGAGTATTGAATGGACTATGGACGACTAGGAGAACAAATAAATCTGTCCTGAAGAGGGTGAAGCCAGGATACTCTTGGAAGCAAGGATTCTGAAGCTTTGTCTGACACACTTTGGACATGATGCAAGGAGGGATCAGTCCTTCAGGAGGGACATGATGCTTGGGAAGGCAGAAGGACAGTGCAAGAGAGGAGGACCCTGGATGAAACGGATTGACCCAGTGACTGGGGTATAGGGATGAGTGTGTTGGAGATGACAAGGTTGGCACAAGATAGAGCAGGGTTCAGAGCTGTTGTACACAGTGTTGCTATGAGTTACAAGTGACTCAACAGCACTTAATCACAGCAACATTAGTGCCTTGTACTAATTTTTTATGTCTTAAATTTTCTAAATCCTTCTTTGTACTATGCTCTGGAGGCTTAGTGGTAAGAAACTGTGATGTAAACTCAAAGGTATGTGGTTCAAATCCACCAGCTAGCTGCCCCATGGGAATAAAAGACATAATAATAGGCAATCCACCCATGCAATTAACTGTTTCTGAAAATACACTAGAGTTGGTTATGAGTCGGCTCAGACTTGATGGCTAACAACAACTTCTTCAGACCAGACTTGTTGTTGTT
>NW_006399804.1:4894825-4895647 GCF_000299155.1 Elephantulus edwardii
ATATTTCACTCAGCATAATGTTCTCCAGAGTCAACCATTTTGAATAATGTTGCATGAGTTCCTTGTTTTTTAATGCAGCATAGTATTCCATTGTGAGAACACCAGTAGCTGTGCTCCTTTTTTTTTATTATTATAGCAAAAGGTGCAATGACCTTGTATTTAAAAATAGAAAGGGAGGAACACATTTTATATTTCTCAAGTTCAAAGAACTAGAAACAAATTCAAGCCTTGAGGTGCAATTCTAGAGGATTCTGTGGACAAAATCTTGAATGTTTCAGGAAGCATCAAAAGAAGATAGAAGGAATACACAGAGTCACCATGTCAATAATAATTGGATAACATTGAACCATTTTAGGAAGCAGCATATGATAAAGAATCAATAGTAATAAAAGAAGTTGAAGCTACACTAAAGGCATTGGCAAAATATAAGGAACGAGGAATTGATGGAATAGCAATTGACATGTTTCAACAAACATATGCAGTCCTGCATGTACTCACTAGTCTATACCATAACATTTGGAAGACAATTACCTGACCAACCAACTGCAATAAATGCATATTTGTTCACATTCCCAAGAAAGGTGATCCAATAGAATGTGGAAATTATTAAGCAAAGCAAATAGGGAAAAAAGCACATAGACAGGGAACTACCAGAAATCCAAATTATATTAAGAAGAAGCCGTGGTATAAGAAATAACATCATCTATATTCGATGCTTGCTGAAACTGAGGACCTGAAGTGCTTGCTGCAGAGGGTCAAGTACTGTAGCCTCCAATATGGATTGAGGCTCAATGTCAAGAAGACAAAGATTCTCACCACTGG
>NW_006399804.1:4896726-4903399 GCF_000299155.1 Elephantulus edwardii
AAAAAAAAAAAAAAAAGATTCTGTTTCCTAAGCAGGGCAAGGGAACACTGCATGATTTAACATCAAGAACTGTGTCAAGGTTGTATCCTTTCTCCACACTTATTCAATCTGAATGTTGAGTAATCCATTTGAGAAACTGAACTTTATGAAGAAGAATGTGGTATTGAGATCAGAGGAAGACTCATCCAAAAAAAATGAGTTCTGAAGATGACACAACCTTGCTTTCTAAAAGTCAAGAGGACTTGAAATATTTGCTGCAAAAGATCAAAGACAATAACCTTCAAAGTTGATTCTATCTCAACATCAAGGGGGAAAAACATACTTATCACTGGACCAATATGCAGTATCATGGTAAATGGAGAAAAGATTGGAATAGCAAAAATTTAATTTTATTTGATTCAGAAACAACACTTGTGTAAAGAGCAGTCAAGAAATCAAAGGACGTGTTGCATTGTGAAAAATCTGCTGTTAAAGGACCTCGTCAAAGTTCTTAAGAGCAAGGGTGCAAATTTAAAGATTGTTGTCATTGTTCTAAGTTGCCATTGAGTAAGAGCAACTCATAGTGACTCTATGAACAACAGACCTGAACTATGTCCAATCCTGTGTCATCCTTATCATCTCTGACACACTTGAACCCATTGCTCCAGTCAATCCATCTCATTGAAAGTCTACTTCTCTTTTTCTCACCCTCCATCCTTACAAGCATGATGTTATTTTCCAGGGAATAGTCCCTCCTCGCAGCATACTCAAGGTGAGAGAAATGAACCTTCATCATCTTTGCCTCCAAGGAGTACTCTTTTTTTTTTTGGCAGTCTATGGGCTATCCAGTACTCTTCCCCAACACCACAAGTCAAAGGAGTCAATTCTTCTGTCTTCCTTATTCATTGTGCATTTTTCAAATGCATAGCAAGTGATTAAAAAAGCATAACCTGAATCGAGTGCACCTTAGTCTTCAAATTGAAATTATTGTTCTTCAGTATCATGGAAAGGTCCTTGACAGCTGACTTGACCAATACAATACGTCTTCTGATCTCCTGAATGCTAGTACCAAGGTTGTTGATTCAAGCAAGACGAAATCTCTGACAACTTCAATCCTTTATTTATTATGATGCTGTGTACTGGCCCAGTGGGGAGGGTCTTTGTATTCTTGTTGTTGATGAGTCATAATGAATTATCATTATGAATTCATAATGAAGGCTGAAATCCTTGATCTTCTGAAACAAGTGTTTCAAGGGCTCCTCACTTTTAGCAAGCAAGGTTGTGTCATCTGCATAATGCAAGTTGTTGATGAGTCTTCCTCCTAACATGATGTCACATTCTTCTTCATGAAATCCAGCTTCACGAATTATTTGTTCAGCATACAGATTTAATAGGTATAGAGGAAGAACACATTCCTGATGTACACTTTTCCTGATTTTAAACCATGCAGTATTCTGCTCCATTCAGACAACAGATTTCACATGAAATTCATAATTACATATTCTGGGATACCCATTCTTCTCAATGCTAAACAAAGTTTGATAGGATCCACACAGACAAATGCCTTTCCATATTCAATAAATCACAAAAAGCCATTCTTCTGGTATTTTTTGCTTTCAGTCAAGATTCACTTGACATCAGCAATGTTATATCTCTGGTGTCACAGCCTCTTATAAATTCCACTTAAACTTCTGGCAATTCTCTAGCAATGTACTGTTCTAGACATTTTTGGATGGTCTTCAGCAATATTTTGCCTTCATGTGGTATTAATAATATTGGTTAATAATTTCCATAACCTGTTGGCTAATCTTAATTGGGAATGGGAGCAATTATGGATTTCAGTAAGCCAGGCAGCTGTTCTACAAATTCCCTAGCACAGACTAGTGAGAACAATCCAGAGTTGCATCTCTTAGTTGATACAAGTCAAATGGTATCATATAAATTCCTGAATCCTTATCTTTTTTTGCCAATGCCTTCAACATGGTTTGAGCTTCTTCCTTTATCATCTCTTAGTTGAAACATGTCAGTTGGAATCCCATCAGTTCTTGGAGACTTATTTCCCATCACCACCACGGCTTTCAACACAGCTTGAATCTCTTATTACCATTGTCTCTTGTTGATACAGTACTTTTTTGAAAATTTTTGATATAAAGTAATCACTTTTTGTACAGTGACTCCATGTATTCCTTGAATATTCTTTTGAGGCTTCCTGGAATATTCAATATTTTGCCCATAGCATCTGTCAGTATTACAACTCAAAGTCTGAATTTGTTCTTCAGTTCTCTCAGCTTGTGAAATGCCAAGCAAGTTCTTCCCTTTTCGTTTTCTGACTCTAGCTCTTTGCACATTATGTTATAATATTTTGCTTTGTATTCTGTACAGAGGTAACTCGTGGTTGCTGTGATGCTAAACACTGTGACATTGATGTGCCAAATGTGATAATGGTTACCTATGGTGGACAGTGTTTAGTAGGGCTCCCCAACTAAAATATGCTTGGAAAGCAGAAGAGGCATCCACTTCCCAAATGGCTTGCCTCTGGAAACTCTAGGAACATGGAAAAATGACCAACTTTATACAAGTGTTCAGGTCTTTCGTTCCTAGGGTGGCTATGAGTTGTCCACGACTCAACGGCACTTAACAACAACAACAATTCTTGAGTTTCCCTTTGAAATCTTTTGTTTAGCTTGTTTCAACATCTCTTCCCTTTGGCTTTTTGACACTCTAGTGTAATTTTTATAGTGTCTTCTGATATCCATTTTGGTTTTTTATTTCTCCTCTATCTTTGTAATGACATTTTACTCTCTTTATGGATGATAGCCTTGATGTCATCCCACAGCTCCTCTGGTCTTCAATCATTGGTGTTCAGTGCCTCAAACCTGTTCTTGAGACGATTTTTAAATTTCAGTTAGATAGTCTTTGGGACTTGTTTTAATTTTCTTCAACTTCAATCAATTAATAAAAGGAATGTGTAATGTTTTAGTATGGATGTACAAAAATTGAAAGTTGTCAAAAATAAAATGCATGAAGATCTACTCTCTGCCTTTCTTAGTAGGATGCCTTTTTTCAAGGACTGGCCTCTTCTGTAGCATGTCCAAAGTTTGTAAGACATAGTTTTACCTTCTTTGCCTCTAAGGAACATTCTGATTGCATTTCTTCCGAACCCAATTTATTCTTTTGGTATTTCATGGTATACTTAACACGTTCCACCAATCACAATTTGAAGGTATTTATTCTTCTTTGGTCTTCTTTATCCACTGACCAGCTTCCAAGTGAATAAGTAGCAACTGAACATAAACATACCATAGCTTGGATCAAGAACACTTTAGTCTTTAAAATTCTATCCTTGCCCTTTAGAACATTAAAGAACTTCTTGACAACAGATTTCTGCAATGCAATGCAGGTTTTCATTTCTTCATTGCTGGTACTTCAGTAGCACTTAACAACACCAATGATGAGATCAGGGTGGAGGTGTGTGTGAACTCAATTCATTACTGTTGAGTTGTAACTGACTCACCCTCTAGGGAGTGTCCAAGGTTATAAATCACAGAGGAGACTGTTTTTCTCCCTTTCAAGGAGGATTCAAACAACTAGGGGCATGGCCTTTAGGTCAGCCATACAACTCTACAGATGGAGCCCCCAGAGCTCTCTAGGTCACAGCTCACATATTCTAATATCAAGTGTTGTCCAGTTTGCTTGTTTATACTTAACGGTCATTCAGTTGTGTTGTTCAGATACGTAGTTATTCTGTGTTATGACTTCATGTTCTCATAGAAAGTTCAGGTATTCTGTCAATATGAGTTGAGTAAAGGCTAAAGGAAGCCCCTAATTTCTATCATACATGGTGAGTTTAAGGAGAGCCCCAGGCAACACAGATGTGCTGCTGAGCACAATCTTTTACTTCTACCTCACCAGGAAATGCCTCTGGACTGAATTTCTTCTGTATATTCTTCATGAAAAACAATACTGAAAAGAAGTATCCACTTTCTCCATAGTTTGCAATGTGTCATCCCTAGGACATTGTGAGGGAGGGGCAGAAAGTAAATAACTAACATAGCCATTCAGGGTTTTAATCAGTTCCTTACAGGGCTTTGCATTGCCTGATGTTTCCCAGCTTGTTAACTTTTGAGTGGTAATACTTCCAGTTGACTAGAGAAATTTAAAAAGCAATGACAATAGTTAATAAAAGTACTAAATAAAATGGAAATAATGATTTTTTTCATATTTTCCCCCCCCTCCCATTTTTGAGCATAAAACCTGACTAATATTGAATAGGGAACCGAGAAATCATTCCTATCAAAGTTAAAGAAGAAGATAAAAAGGCTTAGTGTTGAGATTATCATTTAAAATTATTCTGGTGGTTTTAGCCACATATTAGGCTGCTATACAAGAAAAAGAAATTAATGCATAAAATTGGAAGAGAAGGGGAAAGTGTTTCTGTTTGTAATTAATAAGATTATATACTTGGAAAACACAGTAGCATGAACTGAAAATAAACTAAAAGCAATGAAAGTATTCAGTATAGTAACAGGCAATGCAGACATTAGTAACATTCATATACACATACAAATATAAAGATTTCATTTACAACAAAAGATATCTGCATAAAAGAAATATACTAACATCATGTAGGGAACATCAGAGAACCAAAAAGACAAAAGGAGAACCGAAAAATAAAAAATATTTACTCAACAGCATAACAATAACAATTTTCCTTTAGATAATTTTCAAAGTTCTCAAAAATCTGAAAAAAAACCCCATAATTTTCCCCAGAAATTTTTATAAAGAGCCAGAAGAGTTCTGATTCTAATATTATTATAGGAAAACAAAAACATTTATGAGAAGAAAAGAAAATCACTGATACAGAAACATGACTATTTCGTATTAAAATATATCTTCAGGAATTAAAGCAGTTTATTACAGAACACCTTATTTGGAAACAGAACTAAACACACACATAAATTTAGAATAAACTTAACCTTCAAATTCACTAAGAATATACTTTTTAGTTCAGTAAGTAGTAGTGGGACAACAAATTAACCATCTGGAATGTATCACTACCAAAAAGAATGGAAAATGCTCAATCAGCAAAGGGTAAACTAGATGACTATGGTTGTTGAGAACCTCCAAGTTAGAACTGACCTGTAGTTAACCCTCCAGTGTGTTTTCAAAGGCAGTAAATCACCTGGGAGAACTAGCCTATCTTTGTCCGAAGGAGCAACAAGGTGGATTAAAATCTCATACCTTAGGCTGACATCACAATTTCTTACCACTTAGCCACCAGAGTTCTTTGGACCCCCAAAAAATGAAATGGAAGTTGCTCCACAGAAGAAGGATGGGCAATCTCCTCCTGTGTCATTTACTGCCATTAAAAACTCTCAAAAGAGTCAGCTATGAGTCAGTTCTGACTCAGTGACCCACAATAACAACAACACTGAATAAGGAGTTGCTGTGGCAAGTCAAAGGCAGGCAGTTCAAATCTATGTGTTACTCAGGAGGAGAAGTATTCCGAACTAAACAATACACAATAGCAACAATCATTAAAAGACAAATCCACCATTATTGTAGAATGAGTAGCCAAGATTATTACGTGTATTTATTATTATATATTATTATTAATTAATATCCAAGATATTATAGAATGAGGATCCAAGAGGAGGGTGGAAGTAGAGGGGTGAGGAAGCATGGTGGGGTAGGATTAATAAGGGGGTCACACAATTTGATGGGGGGTGAGGGAAATGGGAAGAATCTTGTGTGAAAAATAACGTATTTGAATTTTGTAAATAAACTATTTAAAATAATGTAAAATAGAATGCATATGAATGATTGCATGAAATACAGTGTAAATGAATGATTATACAAAACACAATGTATATGAATGAAACATACTGTAAAGGTATTATTATGTGAAAATCAATTAAAAAAATTTTTTTAAAAGAAAAAGACAATCCCGAGGAGCTCTGGTGACCTAGTGGCAAGAAGCTGCACTGTAATCCCAGAGGTGCATGGTTCAAAGTCACCAGATGCTCTGCCGGAAAAGGAGGGACAAACTCCTCCTGTACCAGTTAGATCCCATTTGACGGTACACACACACACAAACACACACACACAAATAAAATAATTTAAAAAAAAAAAGGCAATCCCACTAGGCTCTATTTCAGTGTTCCTGCTACTATATCACTTTTTCTCCTAGAAACATGATGTTCTAAATCAATTCTTTCCTTCAATTAGGTATAGTCATTTCCATTGGCTTTAAAGACATTTTAGGATCCATTTATCAGTTTCTTTAATTCTAAGAAGTTAGTTATTTATGTTCTGATTAACTTTTGTCCTCCAAATATCTTAGTGCTTCTTTAAATTGTTTTATCTTTTTAAAAATCTGTACACATTCTGATTACCATGTCTTTTCCTATATTAGTAATTTCTTCTTATACAGTTTGTTCTATTCTTGACTGTTTCTAATTTTTTCTTGGCTGTACAATGGAGCTGTTATGGCCCTCAATTTCCCTCCTAAAGTATGTGTCCTGGTTTGCTTTCCCCAGAAGCAGAATTAGAATTTGAATACAAGTAGTTTCTTTAAGAAGCAACTTCAGGATACACTAATGTTGTTGTTGTTGTTATGTGCCGTCGAGTCGCCTGCGACTCATAGCGACCCTATGTACAACAGCCCTAAACTCCACTCTGTCCTGTGCCAATC
>NW_006399804.1:4903499-4905245 GCF_000299155.1 Elephantulus edwardii
CTGCAGCAAATGCATGAGGTCCTCCTTAGTTTCAGCAAGCAGGGTTGTGTCATCTGCATAACGCAGATTGTTAATAAATCTTCCACTAATCCTGACGCCACACTTCTCCTCATAGAGCCCAGCCTTTCGGATAATCTGCTCTGCATACAGGTTGAAAAGGTATGGAGATAGGACACATCCCTGGAGTACACCATGCAGTGTTGTTTGAACTATGCAGTGTTACCCTGCTCTGTTCTGACAACTGCTTCTTGGTCCAAGTATAGGTTTCGCATTAGTACGATTAAATGTTCTGGGATTCCCATTCTTCTCAGAGTCAGCCACAGTTTGTTATGATCCAAACGCCTTTGCATAATCAATGAAACATAGATAGACATTCTTCTGGTATTCCCTGCTTTCAGCTAAGATCCATCTAACATCAGCTACAATATCTCTATTACCATGACCCCTTCTAAATCCAGCCTGAGCAAGAGAGACAAATAATAGCTGTCTTAGCTGGCCAGGTACAAGCTTTTAAGATTCAGGTTACTACTATTGAAAGTAAATGCGGAACATTATCTTTTTTGGACTATGATATGCCACTTGAGGATAGATAACTTTTAGCATTTCTAATACTAAAAAGAAACCTATCTTGTCTGCTATTTTTTTCTTAATTGACAGAATTGGTGTAAAACTATTAAGGATCAAATGTTATTTGAAAGAAACTTTTTTCAGTAATAACTAATTTCATGTCTTTGAGGGTTGTTGAACTATTCAGATTTTTTAACTTTATTTTAAAATGTTTAGCTTTATTGAGGCACATTTTTCATACCATATAGTTCATCCTTTTCAAATGTACAAAAGGATAATTTGGAAATTTTGCCAAGTTATGGAACCTTGAGTCATTTTTAATGCATTTTCTTAACTCCAATAAAATCCCTCAGACACACTATAGAATAATCTCTTCTCACCTTTCCATGTTTAGTTTCAGGTAACCACTAACATACTTTCTTTTCTCTAAAGCTTTGCTTTACCTGAATATTTCATAACATACAATATGTAGTCTTTTATTTTGTGGAGCATGTTTTGAAGGTCCATCTTTGTTGTACTATATGGTAGGAAGAATACTACCCCCAAAGATGCCCACACTCAACCCCAGGAATCTGTGAATATATTACTTTGTATAGCTAAAACGAATTGTCTGGATTATATGAAGGAACCCAGTGTAATCAACACAAGAGTCTTTAAAAGATCAAGAGAAAGATAAGTTACACTTACTGTCTTTGTTTTTTTTTTTTTTAGTATTAAAAATTTTTTTATTGTGATTTCATTGGAAGTTTACAGAATAAATTGGTTTTCCATTTAAAAAGAAATAAATAAATAAGTGGTGACAGTGTGACTCAGAGCTGGATTTTTAAACATGGCTGCTGTTGTTAGGTGTCGCTGAGTTAACCACAACTCATAATGACCCCATGAACAGCACATCTGAATCTCATCCTATCTTGTACCATATATATGGCTCTGTCACGCTCAAGCCCATCGTGGCAACCACTGTGTCAAGCCATCTCATTGAAGGGCTTGCTTTATATTTCCTTGACGATCCAACTTTCTTAGCATAACGCATGTCTCCAAGGCCTGGTTTCCTTCTGAAAAGAGAATCAAAGCAAGTGAGATGAAGCTTTCCCACCCTTACCTCTAAGGGGAACCTTAGTTGCACTTTCTTCAAAAGGTTTATGTGTATTTGTTTGTCAGTCTATGATATACTCAATA
>NW_006399804.1:4913640-4927257 GCF_000299155.1 Elephantulus edwardii
CCCAATTATCCCAGTCACTGAATCAATCCACCTCATAGAGGGCCTTCCTCTCCTGTGCCGTCCCTCCACCCTCCCAAGCATGATGTCCCTCTCCACTAATAGGAAAGTGGAAAAAAAGAAAGCATGGAAGGGGAAGAACTCAGTGTGGACCGCTGGACCCAAAACCTACTGGGGAACTTTGGGACAACGAAAAGTTTCTAGTTACCCAATCAACAGACAAAAACCCTGGAGCTTTTAATCCTCTGAGTTCTTGTCTGTTATTAGTTTCATGAAGGTTATTTACTGAAAGCAAAAGTGTTAACATGGCTAAAGGATGTGAGATGAAGTCTCACCGTACTCCTTCTGAGGACTATTCCGGCTGCACTTCTACTAAGACATTTTAATTTATTATTCTGATCTGACTTATTGCTGTTAAGTTGGAATCAACTCATAGGTGACCTTTCAGTGGATTTTCAGAGATCATAAATTGCTTTAGAGGAGATTACACATTTTTGCTCCCTTGGAGCAGCTGGCAGATTTGAACTGCCCACCTTTGGTTTGGCATTGTAACTCCCTCCTCACTCGGTGAACAGAGCTCTGTGTTATTCTGATAGTCCCTGGTATATTGAAAATCCTTCACCAACATCACAATTCAAAGGCATCAATCTTTCTTTGATCCATATTATTCATTGTCCCGCTTTCACATGCACATGGGGAGATTGAAAATACTATGGCCAGGAACAATTAATCCTTAAAGTCACATCTTTGCTCTTTAACACTTTAAAGAATTCCTTGGCAGCAGATATGCCCAATGCTAATATATATTTTTATTTCTTGACTGCTGCTAACAGACTTAATTGTGCTTCCAAGTATAATGAATTTTTTGACAGCTTTAATCTTTTCTCTGTTTATAATTACATTGTTTATTGGTAAGGATTTCTGTTTTCTTTATGTTGATGTGCAACCCATATTGAAAGTAGTAGTTTTTGATCTTCTGCAGTAAGGATGCTTCAAGTCTTCTTCACTCTCTCCAGGCAAGTTTATGTCATTTGCATAATGCAGACTGTTGATGTGTCTTCCTTCAATCTTGCTACCATATTCTTCTTCAAATAATCAAATTTCTTGGATTATCTACTCGGCATACAGACTAAATAGCTATGGGCAAAAGAAATAGCCCTCTTAATTAAAAAAAAAAATTTTTTAAAGAATATAACCCTGAAGTAAACCTTTCCTGATTTTAAAACTATGCAGCATCGTCTGTGTTCAAGTTATTTGTACAGGTTCTATGTAAAGATTCCATATGAGCATTTAAGTATTCTGGGTTACCCATTGTTTGCAGTATAATCCATAAGTAATGGACAATTTGATATATGTCATTTAGAACTTAATTTAAAAACTCTTTTAAAATGTAATGCAAACTGTAAATGCCTTCACCAAAAAGAACACACATTTTGTTTAAGATACAGAAAGGTCTAGGTAATACATAGTTCTTAAAAAAATAATTTCAAAAGTTCTACTTAAGACATAACATAAACCTTGATTTTTTTTAGAATTAATTATTACCTTGATGAGATGACAGAATAAGTTAAAGTTAAGATTCATTAACCTCAGATGGCCATTATCTTCTCCATATTAAAAGCTATTCCGTAAAGGTGGATTTGTAAATGTCAATATTTAGATTATTTTTTGAATGCTATATACATGGACATATGAGGAAATCAAGTCTACTATTAGTAAGTCTGTAGACTAAGATATAACTTTTAGGATAGATTTTTTTTAAACTCACTTAAGAGTATCAGTAGGGGAAAATAAAAAGATAGAAGAGAAATAAAGAAGGATTATTCTGAAATAGGTGTATTTAAAGATCCCTGAGGCTCTTTCAGTTTCCTATAAACATGAGAATTAGATTACATCTCATTTTTAGAATAATAATTAAAAGGTACTACTGAGAAAGTTTGGTATGTCCAATACTCTTCTCTATCACCACAACTCAAAGG
Source organism: Elephantulus edwardii (assembly GCF_000299155.1). NCBI lineage: Eukaryota > Metazoa > Chordata > Mammalia > Macroscelidea > Macroscelididae > Elephantulus > Elephantulus edwardii. The sequence goes on from NW_006399804.1 coordinate 4,915,617, forward strand.
CATCAATTCTTCTTATGTCATCCTTAGTCATTGTCCAGTTCTCTGATGCATGGCAAACAATTGCAAGGCCATGACCTGAATCAGGTGCAATTTAGTCTCCAGAATGACATCGTTGCTTTTTAGCACTCTGGAGAGATCCCTGACGACATCAGATTTTCCTAAAGAAATTTGCCTTTTTATTTCCTGACTGCTGGTGCCAAGAGTATTGTTTGTGGAACCAAGCAAGCTGAAATTGTTAACAATCTCAATCTCTTCTCTCTCATAGGGAATTGGCCAGATGATAAGAATTTTTTTCTTCTTGATGTTGAGTTTCAATCCATATTGTAGACTACAGTCCTTGACCTTTTGTAGCTAACACTTCAGGTCATCTTCAGTTTTAGCAAGCAAGGTTCTGTCATCTTCATAGCACAGGTTGACTATGAGTCTTCCTCCAATCCTAATGCCACATTCCTCCTCATAAAGTCGAGCCTCCAGGATGATCTTTTACACATATATAGAAAGAATATGGAGGCAGGAGTCATCCTTAACACACTCTTTTCTTGATTTTGAACCCTGTAGTGTTTCCTTGCTCTGTTCTGACAACTGCTTCCTGATCTAGGTTGGACTGCCAAGAGAACTAACAATCTGTCCTAGAAAAGGTAAAGTCAAGTTGCTCCTTGGAGGCAAAGATTTTTAAGCTCTGTCTCACATACTTTGGGCATGTTGCCAGGAGGGACCAGTCCTTGGAATAGGACATCATGTTTCAAAGGATAGAGAGATAGCGCAAGAGAGGAATATCCTGGAGGAGATGGACTGACACAGTAATAGCGGTAATGGGGGTAAGTGTGTCAAAGACAGTGAGATTGGCTCAGGTTAGGGCAAGTTCAGAGCTTTTGTGCATAGGATCACTATGTGTCTCAAGAGACTCAATGGCACATAACAGTAACAAGTGAGGAAATTTATCTTTCTTACATATAATGCCCACACATAGGAACAAATAGTCTCAAAAAAGCACGGAGAGGGATGTTTGGGGGGTTTTTTCATGATAAAAGAAAATTATATAAAATTGTATTTCTACATATTCCAAATGAACAATACAAAGTGAAAGGAAAAAAATTATTCCATTTATAATTTATCATTCTGCAACCTTGCTTGCAGAAAGTGAGGAGGACTTGAAACACTATGAATATGGAAAGGAATAATGCACAAATGGAAAAACATATTTCAAATATTCCTGACTTTTCTGTCCCTTGAGTCTCTAGAGAAATTTGGATCTTTTCTGATCCTCATTCTCTATTTTTCCCATTGGCTATTTTAACTAGTGTTGTTGTTGTTCTTCCTCATAGCAACTCTATGTACAACAACCCTAAACCCTGCTCTATCTTGTGCCAATCTCACTGTCTCCAGCACGCCTACCCCTATTACCCTAGTCACTGAATCAATCCACCTTATAGTCTTTCTCTCCTGCGCTGTCCCTCCACTCTCCCAAGCATGATGTCCTTCTCCAAGAACTGGTCCCTCCTTTGCAACATGTTCAAAGTATGCAAGATGAAGCGTCAGAATCTTTGCCTCCAAGGAGCAGCCTCGTTTAACCCTCTCTAGGATGAACCTGTTTGTTTTCTTAGCAGTCCATGATATATTCAACACAGCTCAAAGGCATCAATTCTTCTTCTATTATCCCTAGTCATTGCAAAAACCATGGCCTGTATCAGGAGCACTTTACTCTTCAGAGTGACACAATTGCTCTTAAGTATTCTGGAGAGGTCCCTAACAGCAGACTTTCCCATTGCAACACATCTTTTCATTTTCTGCCTGATGGTGCCAAGAGTGTTGACTGTACAGCCAAGCAAACTCAAGCTGTTAATAATCTCAATCTCTTCATCATCCATCTTGATGCTGCCAACTGACCCAGTGGTGAGAATTTTTGTCTTCTTGATGTTGAGTTTCAATCCATATATAAGGTTGCAGTGCAGTCCTTGACCTTCTGCAGCAAGTACTCAGGTCCTTCTCAGTTTCAGCACGTAGGTATACTTAAATTAAGTATTCTTTTTCCATCCTTTTGCTTAGGCTGTTGTTGTTGTTGATTGCCTTAGAATGAAGCACAACTCATAGCGACCCTATGAACAAAAAGCCTGAAGCTCCTCTACAACCATCGACATTTATCAAAGTTTATAGAGTTTTCATAGGCATCTCATTTAGCCATATAATTTTCTGATGGCCTAACTATAGTTGTTATTGTTGTTGTTGTATGTCATTGAGTTGCTTGTGACTCATAAAGATATATTAAAAACACATAAAATTCAATATGTTCTTTTCACTGACAAATATGTGTCTAGATTTCCATTTATATAAGAATTATTGTCTTCACACATTTGCACAGGCCAAAACCCTGGTATTCTTCCTTAATATCATCCTTTCCTTTTCCTTTGCATAAATCAGGGTCCAAGGAGGAAACAATTCACATAGAGTTTAAATGAAGGCTTGATGGTAGAAATGTGGGTAAAGTTCATGAAACCAAGAAAAGATATGGAAAAATACAGGGTTGGCATGAGTAAGAATTGACTTAATGGCAACTACCAACAACAATTTGAAACAGAAGGCAGCCACGTTAGCCATCACTGGAGTTAGGACAATTGAGAAGAGCACTCTATAAAGCAGCTATACTATAAGGGGGCAAAACCATTACCAAATCCATATTGAGGAGAGGGTGAAAATACTGCTATTTTCTTTTGTTTCAATCTGTTTTCTTGTGTCTCTTGTTGGCCAAATCCAGCTGGAAGTCAGAGGGCAAACCAGCTCTAATGATGCTATTCATTGCATTCTTAAGTATGGCAACTCAAGGCTTGAATTTATTCTTCAGTTCTTTCAGCTTAAGGGATGCCAAGAGAGTTCATTTCTTTTGATGTTCCAACTCCAGCTCTTCACACATTTCATTATAATAGTTTATCTTCCCAAGCTCCCCTTTGAAATCTCTCTATTCAACTCCTTAACTTCCTAAATTCTTCCCTTTGCTTCTCAATGCTCTAGTGCAATATTCAAAGTCTCTTCTTCCTCTTCTGTTTTTGTAATGACCCCTTCCTTTCTTCATGGATGATATGCTTGGTATCTTCTCACACCTCCTCTGGTCTTCGCTCATTAGTATTCAAGGCCTCAAAAATGTTCTTGAGACAGTTTTTAAATTCAAGGTGGTATAGACTCAAGGTAAAATTCTGGGTTTTGGAGTTTTAATTTAGTTTTCTTTAGCTTCAGTTTGAACTTGCATAGGAGAAGCTGATGGTCTATTCCACAATCAGCACCTAGTATAGTTTTCAACTTATATCTAGTTTCCCCAACGATTCTTTTCCCAGATGTAATCAATATGATTTCTGTGCAGAACACTAGGTGAAGTCAATATATTTTTGGTAGAGGTCCCCCCATCCCACCTCAGTATCATGTCTTTAAGACTCATCTGTGGTATTGTTCATAGCTCTAATTCTTGCATTTTTTTCACCCCTCTATAATATTCAACTATATGTCATGTTGTTGTTGTTGTCCAGTTGGCTCTGATGCACAGTGACCTCCTCAAGTATAATAGAATGAAACCTTGTCTCAACTTGGTTTTACCATCTCTGCTGTGCTTGAATTGACTATTGCAGTTACTGTATCAATCCATTAAATTTAATGTCATTCTCTCCTTCTCTGACACTCCATATTTCCAAGCATACTATCCCTTTTCCAGGAACTCGCCACTCCTAAGAACATGTCTAAATTTTGTGAGACAAAGTTTCACCATCCTTGCCTCTAAGGAGAACTCTGGCTGCACTTCCTCCAAGACTGATTAGTTAGTTCTTTTGACAGCTCATGATATAGTCAATATTCTTCACTAATGCCATACAGAATGTTCTTTGGTCTTCCTTATTTTATTCATTGTCTAATTTTCAAAAACTTACGAGGTAAGTAAAAAATACTATGGCTTGGGTCAGGCTCACCTTTGTCTTTAAACTGATTCCCTTGCTCTTTAGCATGGGTGGAGGAAGGGATTAGTAAAAGAAATGGGAAAGGTCCAGTGTGAAAAATAATGTATATGAACTTTATATGTAAACCATTAAAAAATTATTACCTAACTTGAGAGGGACTGAAGAGCATTATGCAGAGTGAACTAACTCAGACCCACAAGGACAAATACTGTATAAAACCATTACTGTAGAATGAGTATGAGGATCCACGTGGGGGCAGGGCGGAAGCAGATAAGTGAGGAGATGTGGCGGCAATGGGGGGGTTAATCATGGGGCCATGATCAATGATGGGGGGATGTGAGGGAAATGGGCAGGACCTGGTGTGAAAAACAATATACTTGGAATTTTTAAAATAAACTAATATTAAAAAAAATAAAAAGAAGCCATAGGAAGCAGATTTGATTGATGCAATATGCCATTTGCTTTCTTGACTGATTCTTTTCTGGGTGTTGACTGTGGATCCAAGTAAAATTAAATAGCTGATAACTTCAATTTTTTCTCCATTTATAATAATGTTGCTTAGTGGTTCATTTGTGAGAATTTTTTTATTTATATTGCATTATAATCTATATTTAAGTCTTTAATCTTTGGTAACTGCTTCAAGTACTCTTCACTTAAAACGGTTATTATATAATATATTCAGATATATTACTCACTATCCCACGGACTGCCAAAACAACAAACAGATGTCTTGGAGAAGATGCAGCCAGTGTGTTCCTTGAAGTAAAGATGATGAAACTTCATCTCACGTACTTTGGGAATGTTGCTAAAGAGGTTTTTCCTTAAAAAGGGACATCATGCTTGGAAAGATAAAGGGCCAATGAAAGAGAGGAAGACCCTTAGGCAAATGCATGGACCTGGTGACTGCAGTAATGGGTTCAAGTGTGTCAGAGATTGTGAGGATGATATAGGATAGGACAGGTCTCAGATCTGTTCTTCATAGGGTCGCTATGAATTGTACTCGATACCTAACAATAGCAACATCATATAATACATAAAATTAACAATGGATTAATTGTATATGTTATTATATAATATAGAATTATAATTATATATTGATGACTAATTAATTGTATAACTGTTAAGTGGTAGATTGTTCCTAGCTTTCTTTGAATGAGCAGTGCTATGAATATGCTTGTACCTATACATCTTCTGTTACTTATATATGTTCAAGTTTCTTTTGAGGGTCTATTTAGGAGGAGAATTGTGTTGTATTTTAATATCCCATGTTTTTGTACTTATGTAAATACTTAGGTATACATGAATGTGTGACTATAACACTTCTACTGTATCTACTATTATTCTACGTAGGGGGCCCTATTGGCCTGGTGGCCTAGTGGCAAGGAGCTGTGCTGCCAACCCAAAGGCGCACAGTTCATATCCACTAGCTACTCTGTGGGAAAAAGATGGGCAATCTCCTGCCTTACAATTAAAAGCCTCTGAAAACCTGCTGAAGGGTCAGCTGTGAGTTGGTTACAACTCAATGGCATTTAACAACAGCAACTATACCTATGATGTGCCAAGTACATCTCTAAGTACTTTACAAACGTTAACTCACTAATTTTTCATAATACCTCAGTAATACCTCTCAGCAACCAATGAAGAACCTCTTCATTATCAATGTAGATGACTTTTAACTCTATTTTCAAGTAAGTAAATTGAGTTAGTACCTAGCTCAATATGACACACATCTAATAGGTAAAGTGTTTAATTCTGTAAGATAGTGTCAAGTTGTTTTAAAAACTGGTTATCCCTATTTATTTTCCAGTCATAAAAATATAAGGGGTTACCATATCCTCTCGAATCCTAGATATTGCCAGACTTCTTAATTTTTACCAATTAAATAGATGTCAAATACTATTTCTATGGTCTTTTTTTTGCCTTCTGCTGATTACTAATGAAGTTGAGTACCTCTCAACTTGTCTATTGGTAATAATGTTTTCCTATTCTGTGAATATCTATTCAGGTCTTTTAATTTCCTGAGGGAGTGGTGATGGTAGGGCTTTATTGGTAGGGTTATTGTTGTTTTCATATTAGATTTTAGTTCTTTATATATTTTTCTAATTCTTTCTCTATGCCACTATTATCTCTCTTTCCCAAGATCGACTTAACAAACAAATAGAAAAACAACAAAATGTACTGCTGAAGGATAGATTCCAACCTCCAGCTACTATATAGGACAAGTAGAATTCCCATCAGTTTTCCAAGGCTATAAATCTTCCACATCTCTCTCCCACAGAGCAGTTGATGAATTCAAACTAGCTACCTTTCTGCTAGCAGCCCAGGGCATTAACTATTGCAGCACTATAGCACCTTCATTGAAGAAGTCTCCTAACTGGACATAACACAATTTTACTTCAGCCTCTCCAAACTGCTCACGATCAACAGATTTAAGTTTTAAAGACATGATTTAAGCTCTGACATTCACTTGCCCTAAAGCTTTCAGTGATTTCTAATTGTATCTAAAATAAAAATTTCACTAGGTTTTTGTCTACACTGCTTTCTTTCACTTCTTGAAGATGTCAAGGCTGTCCTGCCTCAGGGCCTTCTCAGTGTTATGCCTGCTTCTGAGCTCTTTGCTCAGAAAAGTCCCCCTCACTCTGCAGATCCAGCACAGTCCTCTTAAGACTCCAGAAAGTCAGTCAGTTCTTTGAAAAGATCCCATTTAATGTTTCATTTTTCTTTCAAGGCACTTATGACATTTAAAAAAATATAAATATATATATTTGTGTAAATACTTAATAGTTTTCTCTTCCATTATACTAAAAGCTCAACGTATTTGCCCCATCCCCACTCACATTTGGCATTTTGCTTGGAATATGGGTTACTCTTAATATGTACTGCATGAATAATGAGGTGAATGGAGGCATCAAAAGTAATAAAACATAATCCTGGCTCATAGAATTCGCTCACAGATCTTCCTTTTTAGTCTCAAATGGGCTTTTAAAATTAAATTTATTAAAGTTTCAACAGGAAGCCAGATGACACTCAAACCATGACTTTCTATTTCTCCATGAGAGGACTTTTTACAGTTGTTGTGTCGTGTCAAGTTGGAACTGACCCACGGCACCCTCCAGCAGGTTTCCAGAGGCAGTAAGTGGAATAGAAGATGTTCTTCCAAGATTGGATGATGAGGCATTCCTCCTAATGTTCAAGGACCCCCTTCACCTGTGCCCTGCCTTCCATTCCCTTCTTCCTGACCTTCATTTTGCAGCCTTCAGCCCTTCTTTCTGCACTGACAACATAACATCTCCTTGACCTATAAACACATCTGTTCTCCCTTCCTTTGACTTCATACTTTCCTCTGGCTACTGTATAATTTTTATCTCTGTATTTTTCGTAAAAATCTCCCATTTTCTCATCTCCCACTACTTTCTAATCCACTGCAATCTGGCTTCAATTCTACCACTCAAAAGAACTCCCTGTAAAACTGCTTCCTAATTGCCAAATCCAATGCACATTTTCTAGTCTTTATCCAGAGGTGTGCCTGTAATTTTTAACAACTGAGTTTTTGGAACAGGAACTAGGGAGCCCTAACTTTCAATGCATGCCAATTTCTGTGGTGCAAATAAGTCCATGATGGCTGATTTTAGCTGCCAACTTGGCACCAATTGGCTTACAAAGCTCTTGAAAATTTAACAATTGGCTCATGTGAGCTATTATGAGCCCACTCCAGCACACCACTATAATCCTATTGAAACCCTCTGCTGCATTGAAATCTGTTCAATTCTACTCTTTAATTTCTTCTCTTTCCTATTTAAAAAAAAATACTCCATGAAATTTCATACTTCTGAGACCCCCTCTATGATCTCTGGCCATCTCTTATCTATTAGCTTTCTGTACTATTCTTGCTTTTCCTGCTTAAAAATTAAGGTTCATCAGATCTGTGTTCGGCCTACTGCTATACTTTCTTAATCAACTTTCCTCGTATGATTAAACATACTGGCTTAGTGGTAAGGAATTGTGCTCGCAACCCAATATCCCTCCCATGCAATATACTTCCTCTGAAAAACTGCTGGAGGGTCAGCTATGGGTTGGTCCCAACTTGATATATAATAAAAGATAGATAGATAGATAGATAGATAGATAGATAGATAGATAGATAGATAGATAGATAGATAGACATAGCACCTGCTTGAGAGACATCTCTATTCAAAGGTTGAACCTCAAATCTATCTCAAAATTTACTCATCACTTTTCCATAATCTGACTTTGCTACTTCTATTTAATCAATTAAGCCTTGCTCATGTATCTCCTAAATATTTTTAAATTCATCTTTGCTTCTCTTGTCCTATCACTACTGCCATTTCAGGGAGCTCTGGTAGCCTACTGGTAAGGAGCCGTGCCACAAAAGGCAACTGGTTCGAATCCACCATTTGCTCTTCAGAAGAAAGGTGAGCAACCTCCTCCTGTGCATTTTACCACCTCTGAAAACCCGCTAGAGGGTCAGCTATGAGTAGTACTGCACTCGACTGCATCTACCAACAACAACTGTCATTTCAGGAAGTTATCATCTTTGACTTTATAAAATTCAAAGCGGATAGTGCCTCTCCCTAGTGAAAGCTGGACAGTGGCTCAATACTCAGAAAAAAATTTTTTTTCAAGCTCTATATCATGTTCCAAGTAGTGAAAAGAAAGTGGTTTCTGGTCAACTAAGTTTAGGATGTAGTGGGATAAGCAAAGGAAAGTTTCTGTTTTGTTGTGTTAAACCTTTAGTATACCACTGAGTCAGAATTGACTCATAGCTGACCCTCCAGTGGGTTTTCAGAGGCTGTAAATTTCACAGCAAAGATTGCTCCTCTTTCTTCCCCAAAACAGTTAGTGGATTCAAACCACATGCCTTTAGAATGGTAGTACAACTCTTTACCACTATGCCACTAGAGCTCCCTTGTTTCACTTAAGGGTAAGGGAATTACATTGCACACATACACACAATCTTTAAATCCAATCCTTAAGCTTTGAGGTAGAAAGAAAACTTGTATGTTGAAGCAAAGTTAACAGTGAGAGCTGGAGCATCCCCTCCCTGTCCTAAGTGATTAACAGTTTTGTGTGAGAAGAATGGATGCAGAGGGATAATGCAAGCCATCCAGGAATACTCTCACTCATTTAAGGCTTATATGCAGAGAAGATACCTTTCATTCTAAGTACATTTGTTCATTGAATCAGTTATGAGTTTTTATATTGCAAGCACCAGAAAAATTCAACTCACACTCAGGTAAACAGTAGAAATAATTCACTGGCACACAAAATTTAAGTCCAGAGGTAGAATGATGCTGTTTTAATAAGTTAAAAACAACTGAAGCCAGCCACACATAGATACAAGAAAAGAATATTAAGTGTGGGAAACATGAAAGTATGAACATGAGATTCAGGACAAGGGTAATCTCACTTATGGGAAAACAAGGGGGTAAGATGGGAAGAAGTCACATAGTTAGAAACCAGGCTATTCATCAAAGTTCTTTCTTTTCTTTTCTATTGGAAGATTGAGGGTGACTACTGCATTATTAATAAGTAAGAAAGCACCTTGATAAGACCGATGATTTTATAACCTTAGTTTTATAGGCAGCTCCTAGAGAAGGAGGAAAAAGTGCTATTGTAAAGGTGTGGATTCCTCGTCCTACAGGCCCTCCCTGAAAACCTAGAGAAGGTGTGTGGAAATTGCATAACCATCAATGCAGAGGATAGGCAAGTGGTCAGGGCCTGCTCAGGATGTCTATCTGTGTTTCATTGATTATGCAAAGGCATTTGACTGCGTGGATCATAACAAACTGTAGCTGACTCTGAGAAGAATGGGAATCCCAGAACATTTAATCATGCTAATGTGAAACCTATACTTGGACCAAGAGGCAGTCGTCAGAACAGAGCAGGGCAACACTGCATGGTTCAAAATTGGGAAGGGTGTACGCCAGGGATGTGTCCTGTCTCCATACCTTTTCAACCTGTATGCAGAGCAGATTATCCGAGAGGCAGGGCTCTATGAGGAGAAGCGTGGCGTTAGGATTGGTGGACGATCTATCAACAATCTGCGTTATGCAGATGACACAACCTTGCTCGCTGAAACTGAGGAGGACCTCATGCACTTACTGCAGAGGGTCAAGGACTGCAGCCTTCAATATGGACTGAGGCTCAATGTTAAGAAGACAAGAATTCTCACCACTGGACCAATCGGTAGCATCAGGATGGATGGTGAAGAGATTGAGATTGTTCACAGCTTCAGTTTGCTCGGCTCCACGGTCAACACTCTTGGCACCAGTAGCCAGGAAATAAAAACACGTATTGCGATGGGAAAGTCTGTGGTTAGGGACCTCTGCAAAATACTCAAGAGCAACAGTGTCTCTCTGGAGACTAAGGTCCACCTGATACAGGCCATGGCTTTTGCAATCACTTGTTATGCATCAGAGAGTTGGACAATGACTAGGGAGGATAGAAGGAGAATTGACGCCTTTGAGCTGTGGTGCTGGAGAAAAGTATTGAATGTACCATGGACTGCCAAGAAAACAAACAGATTCATCCTGGAGAGTGTTAAACCAGGCTACTCCTTGGAGGCAAGGATTCTGGGGCTTCGTCTGACATACTTTGGGCATGTTGTAAGGAGAGACAGGTCCTTGGAGAGGGACAACATGCTGGGTAGAGTGGAGGGACAGCGCAGGAGGGGAAGACCCTCTATGAGGTGGATTGATTCAGTGACTGGGGTACTCGGGATGGGTTTGTCAGGGGCAATGAGATTGGCACAGGATAGAACAGGGTTTAGGGCTGTTGTACATAGGGTTGCTATGAGTTGCAAACGACTCAACAGCACATAACAACAACAAACAAAACAACAGATATTTATGTAAAATTAATATGTAGATTAGTTAGGCCAGTCAAGATGAGTTGATTAGGAAATAGGGAACAGGAGATAAGTTTAGTGTTAAATATATTTAATTTGTTCATTATTAAAGATATTGAATTTATATTAGTAACAGGACATTAAAATTCAGTATAGTAGAGAATACAGAACGGTGTTGCACTGTCAACCTAAGGGCATGTCGTTCGAATCCTCCAAGTGGGAAAAAGGTGAGCAATCAACTCACGTGTGATTTACTGACTGAAAACCCAATGAAGAGTGAGCTATGAGTCAGTCTGACTTGAGGATACTCAACAACATGTTTAATTGGAGTGTTTAGATAAGAATAAAGTTCAAATATGTTTCTTCAATCATTTAAAGGTCAAGTCAATCTGGCAGTTCAATCCACCATACACTCCTAAGAAGCAAGATAGGCACACTCTTCTTCTATGAAGCTTTAGAGCCTTGCAAACCAATGGAAGAATGCTAGAGAACCAACTCTAGGACAGTGAAGGTTTTTGTGTACTGGTTTTTTAGATTATAAGCCAAAAGAGCTCTGGCTACTAATCAAAGGTCTTACAAGCCACTTCAAAGTTTTACCACCTTAAAAATCCAGAAGAGGGTTTCTGTGAGTCAACTACACAAGAAGGCAGTTGTTGTTGTTGTTGTTGTTGTTATTGCTGTTATGTGCCGTCGAGTCGTTTGGGACTCATAGCGACCCTATGTACAACAGCCCTAAACCCTGTTCTATCCTGTGCCAATCGCACTGCCTCTGACACACCCATCCCGAGTACCCCAGTCACTGAATCAATCCACCTCATAGAGGGTCTTCCCCTCCTGC
>NW_006399804.1:4927602-4936231 GCF_000299155.1 Elephantulus edwardii
TTTTTTTTATGAAGAAACAACAAAGAAATAAAAGGATATATTGTACTGGGAAAATGTGCCACAAATTCTACCGGTTCTACAAATTCTTTCAAATTCTACAGGTTCAAGATGTCACTTTGGGGATTAATTGTGCGTGACCCACACAGTGGTATTTCCAATCCACTCCTATGCCTGAGAAAGTGGCCATGAGTAAGAAAAGCTGTAGGGGGCATGCACTTGAGCTGTGTGGTGAACATACAACGGCTGGCCAGAGAACAAATCTGTCTTGGAAGAAGTGCAACCAGCATGTTCCTTAGGAGGAGGACAGGAGATCCTGTCTCATACTCTGAGCATGGTGTCCACAGGGGTGGAACATGCAGGACGTCACGTTTGCTCAAGTGGAAGGTCAGCAGAAAGAAGGACCTTCAGGAGATGGAGTGACACTGTGGCTGCAGTGGGCTCATGGTGCAGGACTGTGCAGGCAGTTCCATTCTGCTGGACATGAGGTCATGACAACCAGAAGAAAACGGACAGCATTTCATGTGCATCTCCTGCAGCAGCTCCAGTTTGAGGCGGTCGGTGCTCACGCCCTCGAAGCCGTCGGCTGCCCTACTGCCCATCGCCGGCCCGGGCCAGCGCGGCCCTGCGCTCTGCGTCCGTGGGCTGGAGGGCTCCTCCAGGAGCTCCGGGCCATGACACAGCGCCGTCGCCATGGTGAGCAGACACCGGAAGCCGACACCGTTGCTTTTGAGTACTTTAGAGAGGTCCCTAACAGCAGACTTTCCCATCACGATACGTTTTTTTATTTCCTGGCTGCTGGTACCAAGAGTGTTGACCGTGGAGCTGAGCAAACTGAAGCTGTGAACAATCTCAATCTCTTCGCCATCCATCCTGATGCTACCAATTGGTCCAGTGGTGAGAATCTTTGTCTTCTTGACATTGAGCCTCAGTTCATACTGAAGACTGCAATCCTTGACCCTCTGCAGCAAGTGCATGAGGTCCTCCTCAGTTTTCGCAAGCAGGGTTGTGTCATCTGCATAACGCAGATTGTTAATAGATCTTCCACCAATCCCGACACCACACTTCTCATAGAGTCCAGCCTCTCGGATAATCTGTTCTACATACAGTAGTTTGCTTTTAGTTTGGGGTTTTCTGAGGAGGAACTCTGGTGGCCTAGTGGCAAGAAGCTTCACTGCAATTACAGAGGCATGTGGTTCCAGGCCACCAGCTGCTCCATGGAAGACTCTATGGTACACAACAACAACAAATTGTAAACAATGACAAAAAATGTTGATAACTTTAATTCTATTATATTAAATGGCAATTTCTACCTAAGTACAGGATTTGATCCATTTGTTGTCCTTGCATTTACTAGAAGACGACTGCTAAATAATTTCTTTCAACAGCTCATTTAGTCTCCCCATTCCCTTACCGAAAATAAATCTATCTTGTTTTTTGTATTATAAAAATAAATCATACATGGAAAATTTGAGGATGTTTTAACATCTTAATAATTAAGCAATATTGTGCATGTAATTAATGTCAATGATCTGTACAGTTAAATATTGTAGAAATGATAAATATACTGCTACCTATATATTTACCACAGCAAACCAAAAATTCTTTATTTCTAGCTCATACTAACTTACATATGCTGTGCAAATAATTGAAAAAGCTGGGCTATACAAAGAAGAATGTGGCATCCAGACTGGAGGAAGACTGATCAATTTACATTAGGCAGATGACATAACTTTGTTTGCTGAAAGTGAGGAAGCCCTGAAGCACTTGCTGCAGAAAATCAAAGACTACAGCCTTCAATGGGAGTACATCTCAACACCAAAAAAACCAAAATTCCTCACCACTGGACCAGTAAACGACTTTATGCTAAATGGAGAAAAGAAATGACGTTGTCAATGTTTGGTTTGATTGGATCCACAGTCATCAACAACGGTAGTAACAGTCAAGAAATTAAAACTGTGTTGTATTGGAAAATTTTGCTGTCAAGGACCTCTCTAAAGTGCTAAAAAGCAAAAATGTCAGTTTAGGGATTAAAGTATGACTGATCCAAACCATCGTGTTTTCATATGCTTCCTATGCATCTGAAAGTTCAATGATAAATAAGGATGAGAGAAGAATTGATGCCTTTGAATTGTGATGCTGGAGAAAACTAGTGAATATTCCATGGAATGCAAAAAGAATAAACAAGGCTGTCTTGGAGGAAGTACAACCAGGGTACTCCTTAGAGGCAAGGATGGTGTGAAACCCGGTTTCACATACTTTGGACATATGATGAGGAGAGACCAGTCCTTAGAAAAAGACATTATGCTGTGAAAGGCAGAGAGTCATTGAAAGAAAGGAAGAACCACAAAAAGGTGGATTGACGCAGTGAGTGTAACAACGAGCTTAAGCGTATCAGGTGAGGATGGTGCAGGAAAGGGCAAAGTTCAGCTCTGCTGTTCACAGGGTAACTAAAGTTGTAGTTAATTCCATTGAACGTAACAACAAACAACAACATATAAAACAACAAAAATATGTCATCCGGTGAGGATCACACTACACATATTATTGTTGTCAGGTGCTGTCAAGTGGTTTTGACTCCCTGTAACTCTGTCAGACACTGACAAGTCCTGCACTAGCCTCACAATTTTGCTACGTTAAGCCCACTGCTGCAGTCAATGCACCAATATGCATCCATTTCTCTCTGCTTTAACAAGCATGATGTTTTCCTCCAGGGGCTGATCCTTCTTGATAACATAGCTAAAGTACTTGTGACAAAGTCTTGTCATGCTAAATTCTAAGGAGTGTTATGAATGTACTTCCTCCAAAACAGATTTGTTTGGTCTCCTGGCATTTCAAGGTATATTCAGTATTCTTCATTCACATCATAATTCAATCAAATCAGCTCCAGTTTTTCTCATTTATTGCTCAGCTTTCGCATATACATGAGGTGATAATTTTTGTTGTTGCTGTTATGTGCTGTCAAGTTGCCTGCAACTCACAGCAACCCTATGTACAAAAATTCTGAATCCTGCTCTATCTTGAGCCTATTTCATTGTCTCTGGCACACCTACCCTCATTACCCTAGTCACTGAGTCAATCCATCTTATCCAGAGTCTTCCTCTCTTGCACTGTCCTTCCACCCTTCCAAGCATGCTGTCCTTTTCCAAGGATTGTACATTCTGGCAACATCTCCAAAGAATGTGAGACAGAGCTTCAAAATCCTTGCCTCCAAGGAGCAACCTGATTTCAGCCTCTCCAGGACAGACCTGTTTGTTCTTTTAGCAGTCCACGGTATGTTCAATAGTCTTCTCCAGCACCACAACTAAAAGGCATCGATCCCTCTTCTATCATCCTTAGTCATTGTCTAGCTGTCTATTGCACAGCTAGTAATTGTGAAGACAATGGCCTAGATCAGGTGCACCTTGATATCTAGACTAACATCATTGCTCTTGAGTATTCTGGAGAGCAGATCTGACAGATTTCCCCCTGACTGCTGGTACCAAGAGTGTTGAATGTGGAGCCAAGCAAGCTGAAACTATTAACAATCTCAGTCTCTTCTCTGCCTATCATGACACTGCCAATCAGTGGCGAGATTGTTTTTTTTATTTTGAGCTTCAATCCATAATGAAGGCTGCATCCCTTGACCTTCTGCAGCAAACACCTCAGGTTCTCCTCAACTTCAGCAAGCAAGGTTGTGTCATCTGTTTAATGCAGGTTGTTGATGAGTCTGCCTCCAATCCTGTTGTCACATTCCTCCTCATAAACCCCAGTGTCCCAGGCGATCTCCTCGATGTAGATTGAAAAGGTATGAAAATGGGATGTATTCCTAGCATACACATTTCCTGATTTTGAATCATGCAGTGTTTCTTTGCTCCTAGTCCAAGTATAGGTTTCTCATAAGCACAATCAAGTGTTCTGGGATTCCCATTCTTCTCAAAGTCTGCCACAGTTTGTTGCAATCCACACAGTCAAAGCCATTCACATAGTCAATGAAACACAGATAGACATTCCTCTCGTACTCTCTGCTTTCAGCTAAGATCCATACATTAGCTATAATGTCCCTAGTGCTGGTGCCTCTTCTAAACCCATCATGTACTTCTAGCAGTTATCTGTTGTTCCATTAATTTTTGGATAAATTTCATCAGGATCTTTGCTTGTATGTGATATTCATGATATTGTTCGGTAATTTCCATACTCTGTCAGGTCACTTTTCTTTGGGATGGGAATAAATATGGATCTCTTCCAGTCAATAGTCCAGGTGCTTGTCTTCCAGATTTCTTGGCACAACCTTGGCACATCAAGGACAACATCTGTTTGCTAAAAATGTCAATTTGCACGCCATCCATTTCTGGAGCCTTGGTTTTTTTCCAATTCCTTCAGAGCAGCTCGAACTTCCTCCTTCATTACCATTGCCTCTTGATCATATGTTGTTTCAGGAAATTCTTCTGTGTTAGCCAATCCTTTTTGGTACAATGACTGTATACTCCTTCCATCTGCTTTTGATGCTTCCTGGGTCATTCAACATTCTGCCCACAGCCTCCTTAAGTATTGCAACTTAAGGCTTGAATTTGTTATTTTGTTCTTAAGAAATGCAAGTCCATCCGTTTTGATTTTCCAACTCCAGCTCTTTGCACATTTCATTATAACACTTTGCTTTGTCTTTTTGTGATGCCCTTTGAAATCTTCTGTTCAGGTCCTCAATATATTGATTTCTTCCCTTTGCTTTGTCTTCTCAACATTCTAATGCAATATTCAGAGTCTCTTTTGACATTCATTTGGGCCTTTTCTTCTTCCTTCATCTTTGTAATGATCTTCTGCATTTTTAATAGATGATATTCTTGGTATCCTCCCACAGCTCATTTGGCCTTCTCTCAGTATTCAAGCCCTCAAACCTGTTCCTGAGATGGTCTTTAAATTCAGGAGGGACAGACTCAAGGTCTAACTTTGTTTCTTGTGGATTTGATTTTATTTTATTTAGCTTCAGTTTGAACTTACATATGAGTAGTTGATGATCTTATACAGTCAGTACCTGGCCTAGTTTTCACAGCTGACATTGAGCTTCCACAATTTTTCCCACATATGTAATCAATCTGATTCCTCTGTGATCCCTCACTATCAGGGAAGTCCATGTGTATATTCCCCATTTATGTTTCTTGTAAAAGGTATTTGCAATTAATAAATCATTGATGGTACAGAATTCTATCATTTTGTCTCCAGTCTAATTTCTGTTACCAACTCCATGTTTCCCAACTACTGACCCTTCTTCCCCATTCTTACTTTTGCATTCCAGTCACCTATTATTACAATGCATTGATTGCATGTTTGATCAATTTCCAACTGCAACAGTTGATAGAAGTAATTTATTTCCTCCATTTTGGCTCTTGTTGTTGGTGCATAAATTTGAATGATAGTGTTATTAACAGATCTTCCTTGAAGTATATGGATATTATCCTGTCACTCACAACACTGTATTTCATGATGGATCTAGAAATTATTTTTTTTTAAGATTAAATCTCTGTGCACATCAAAAACTATTTCTGACAGGGTGAAAAGAAAACCTACAGACTGGGAACAAACATTTGGTAATACCTTCTCAGACAAGAGTCTCATAACAAAAATGTACAGAATATTCCTGGGCCTCCACAAGAAAAAGACTGATAACTCAATTAAAAAATGGGCAAAAAGCATGGAAAGAATTTTCACAAAGGAAGATATTTGAATGGCAAACAGACACATGAAGAAATGCTCCAAATCACTGGCAATAAGAGAGATGCAAATAAAAACCACAATGACCTCATTGTGTACCGTCTCACTCCAATAAAAAGATATCATGCTAGGAAAGGTAGAGGATCAGCACAAGAGAGGCAGATTTTCAACAAGATGGCTTCACACAGTGACTTTAACTGTGGGCTCAAGGATGTTGGAGAGCAAGAGGTTGGCACAGGATAGTGCAAGGCTCACATGTGTCGATCACAGAATTGCTATGAATTGTAGTGTTCTTGACAGCCCTTAATAACAACAACAACAACAGGCCATTGTCTTTTACTTTCATCTCATGACTTAGTGGGAACATGCAAAGTAGTATGTAGACTGTTAATGCTGGTCAGTCCTGCCATCTTGGCAGGTTTAAACTGAATAGGTTCAGAAGCAGAAAATGGGACTCTCACTATCATGTCCTTTTGGGTCAGCAATTTCTGTACACATCAGACTGGGTCCTAGATCGCAGTAGCAACAGTAGTAGCAGCAGCAGCAGCCGCCGCCACAGCAGCAACACAAGGGAGAACTGAAGACTCGTGTGAGACAGAACTGATCTGGAACTGCTACCCAAGAGAGCAACAGCAAAGGATCTTCACCCAAGGTTACTGGAAGACTGGAGGGCTGGTGGAGATGTGATAACTGGCAGAACTAAAGGAGCTTTGTAACACTGGCCTAAAGCTATAGGCTGAAGGTGAGAGGGCTTGAGAGTACACTTGGGAAGCTATCTTGTTTCCAGTCTGAATAGTAACCTGTTATCTTCTCTAATAAACCCCATAATCATAATAAACCCTATAAACAGAGTATGGTTCTGTGAGCTTTTTGCATCCATTGAAAGTGATTAGTGGACCCAGTAGTAGAGCAATGAGAGCACTGGGAGAGGGGGGACAGTCAGTGTTAGAATTGATAAAAGTAAGTTCAAGGAATGTACGGGGGCATGTCTGGCTAAACCGTAGTAGATTTTTGTGCTGTGATGTTGTGGATGGGACTGTTCCCCCTTGTAAAGTAAGTGGAGGTCAGATGCTTCCCCCCCTCTTCCTGCACTGTTTTTACACTACTCGATTTTATTCGTGTCCACTGTTCATAATGCAACGATCCTCTATTTTAAATAGTAAAATTTTCAAGTCAGTGAGAACTTTTGCTACCTCAATATGGAATTATGAATAAGTAGCTTTTTAAATGTTTCCTGTGTTATTCAACTTTTGGCTTCTATTTTTCTCTTCAGTTTTTATGGCTTCAGACCACCAATTTTGAATGATACAAGAAGGATCAAAAGAAGATGAAAGGAATACACAAAGTCACAGTATGAGAACAATTGTCTATATTTAACCATTTTCAAGAAAGAGCTTGTGATCAAGAACCACTGGTATTGAAAAAAGAAGTTCAAGCTACATTGAAGGTTGTGGTTGTGGATGTTTGCTGTTTAGTCATAACCAACTCATAGCTGACCCTCCAGAGGGTTTTCAGAGGCAGTCAATTGAATGGGAGGAGATTGCCCATCCTTCTCCCATGGAGCAGTGGTGGATTCAAATCGCATGCTTTCAGGATTGCAGTGCAGCTTCTTACCACAAGGCTCCAGGAATTGAGAGACTACCAGTTGAGATGCTTAAATAAATAGATGCTCTGCTGAAGTTAGTAAAAAAAAAAGGGGGGGGCAGTATTTTACAGTAAAACAAACAAAAAAGATTCAAGTTTACAGAATCTCAAAACTATGTAACTGTAATAATTTACAAAGAAATTACATGACTATATATATCTATCCTATTGGACCTAGAGGTACAACATAAAAAATATTACAGAACACCTAACAATATGTGAAAATGCCACACATTAATTTTAAATAGCAATTTGTAATACTATGGTTATAAACTATTTGGCTTGAGGCAATATATTTCCATGTCTTAAGAGATTATTAATTCTCATTAAATGCTAATGATATTTCTGTGAAGATCAGAGCTAATTAACTGTTCCTTTCCCCTTCATTAATTTATTACTTACTCATGATGAATTGAGTAAATGTTTCTGAGTTGGAATGCCAAAGCAGGTTTATGGATACTGACAGAACCAAGCATATACATATACAAATATCTTGGAAAAATAAACATTGTAATTGTTAGACAAAAAAGTTGAAAAACTGAAGGAACCAAGGATAAATGTTATCACAGGTAGTCCTTCACCTAACACTAGTCAGATGGCCAGATGTCATGCTTACATAGAGGCAGCACTGATGTAGCAGGACCATGCACCAAGCAGAGTTGCCTCATCACCTTTCCAGAATCAAAAGAAGGTAACTGAAAAAATCACTAGCATGGATTCACTAGCCTAAATATTAATGTTGCATTATGTGCTGTTGAGTCAGAACCAACTCATAGCTGAACCTCTAGTAGATTTTTAGACAGAAAATCACACAGAATGAGATTGTTTATCTTTCTCTCACAGGACAGCAGGTGGAGTCAAACTATGTGTCTTTGGTTTGGCAACACAACTACTTACCAGACCTCCCTATTAATGCTGCTGTGTACCATCAAGTTGGAACTGACTCAGTGCTGATCTTCCAGTGGGTTTTCAGAGGCAGCAGTTGCACGGGAGGAGACTGCCCATCTTTCTCTTGTAGAGCAGCTGGTGGATTTGAACTGCATGCTTTTGGTTTGGCAGAATGACTCCTTACCACCAAAGTTGCCACCACCGAAGTTCTCTTTACCAATAGCAATTGCTGTCACAGTTTTGAAAACCATAAAGGTTTTAGACAAACAATAACAACAAAAAATCAGCAACTGTATCATTGGGAAGGGCACACGCCAAGGATGCATCCTATCTCCATACCTTTTCAACCTATATGCAGAACAGATTATCTGGGAGGCTGGGCTCTATGAGGAGAAATGTGGGGTCAAGATTG
>NW_006399804.1:4936841-4959364 GCF_000299155.1 Elephantulus edwardii
CCTCTATGAGGTGGACTGATTCAGTGACTGGGATAATTGGGATGGGAGTGTCAGAGACAGTGCGATTGGCACAGGACAGAGTGGAGTTTAGGGCTATTGTATGTAGGATCACTATGAGTCACAAGCGACTCGACGGCACATAACAACAACAACAACATATCATTACTGGCAAAAATAAAGAGACAATTTTGTGCATCAGATAGAATAGGGTGTCCCAAAGTATGGTCCCGAGATCAGGTCCATAAGCAACAGCTGGAAACCTAAAAATGCAAGTCTAGAGCCCCAACCTCAACTATTAAATCAGCAAGACTCAGATTGAGTCCCAGAAATCCGTGTTCTAGTAAGAGCTGGCGTTTGAGAGTCACAGCTTCAGAGGGGGAAAATACACTGATTTTTAAAACAAAAACTCAAAACTTGTTGCCATTAAATTACAACTGACTCATAGCTGGACCTCCAGCAGGTTTTCCAAGTCTATAAATCACATGAGAGGAGATTATCCATCTTTTGCCCTGCAGCCTCTGGTGTATTTGAACTGCCAGAGAGGAGTCACCTTTGCTTTAGAAGTGCAAGTCCCTGTAGCACCATCTTAATTAAAGAAATGAACTTCAAACATATATTTTTTTTAAGTTTTGAGCATTTTTCTACACATATGACTTATGTTGTTTCAATAGCAGAACTGGAAATCTTTTGTAGCTTCTCTGTTGTATGCACTGAATGTCTTCCTCACTGAGCACAGTCTAATTTCTTACAGGAGGATTTTTGTCTAATCTTCCTTCTGCGCTCTCCATATCCTGCCTCTTAGGAACTGCTTAATCAATGAAATAAAAAATATTTTCGAATTAAATATAAGTGAGAAACTGAAACGGTCAACCTGGAGAAAGACCTTACTCTGTGACCAAAGGCAAGTTCTATGAGGAAATATATCAAGCACTGTGTTTTGACTCACTGATAATTACCTTTACAAGTGACCAATCACGTACATATTAAAAAAATAAAACCAAACACCTCCCCACCAACATTTAGTTGAGACTGAAAAGCAGTAAGACAACCATCTCAACTTTAGGAGAACTAATAAATATAGCAATAGGCACAGAGGATGAAAGTTAGTACTTTCTCATCTCCCAATTACAGAGATCTCAAAGATTTCCCAAAAAAAACTGTAGAATCAAGGATTTATTGTTCAAAACAGATACCCTAGCTACTGACTTTGACTTTGCCACAGATGGGCAGGAGCACACAGAGTGTGATAGTCTATAGACAAGGGCATTGGCTAGTATCCTCATCCCACTAGGTTTAAATTGAGCCATTTCAGCCGCAAAAACTGGGAATCTCAGCACCAGAGAGGAAGAAAAAGCGCTCATAACATTCAAAGCCAGAGATTCCTGTGCCAACCAGATTGGGATTCACACAAGAGCAATGACAGCTTTATTGGAGAACCAGAGACTGACATGAAACACAGCTGACTTGGGACTACTGCCCCAAGCAGGAGCCAGAAGCCTTCACCCAAACTTGCTGGAGGACTAAGAGAAGAACACGTCATGACTGGCATCATTAAGGAAACGCTGTAATACTGCCTAAGCCATGAGGCTGAAAGTCAAAGGGCCTGCAACCACACTTAAGAAGCTGCTGGACTGAGGGGTTGGGTCCTGCTGCCAACCTGAATTAAAGCCTATTAACTGCCCTAATTAACTTCATAACTGATGTATGGTTCTGTACAGTCAGGAAACACTGCATGGTTCAGGATCAGAAAAGTTGTGCACCAAGGAGGCATCTTATCTCCAACAGATTATTGGAGAGGTAGGACTCTATGAGGAGGAATGTGGCATCAAGATTGGAGGAAGACTCATCAATAACCTGTGTTATTCAGATGACATAACTTTGCTTTCTGAAACTGAAGAGTACATAAGGCATTTGCTACAGAAGGTCAAGGACTGTAATCTTCAATATGAATTCAAGTTCAACATCAAGAAAACAAAGATTCTCACCACTGAGCTGATCAGCAGCTTCGTGATGGATGTAGAAGAAACAGGTTGTAGATATCTTCAGCTTGCTTTATTCTACAATCAACACTCTTGGCACCAGCAGCAAGGAAATCAAAAGACAAATTACACCGGGAAAGTCTGCTGTCAGGGACCTCTCTAGACTACTGAAGGGCAATGATGTCAGTCTAGAGACTAAGGCCTGATCAAGGCCACAATTACTTGCTATGCATCCAAGAGCTGGGAAATAACAGAGGAAGATCGATGCCTTTGAGTTGTGGTGCTGGAGAAGAATGTTGAACATACCAAAGACTGCCAGGAGAACAAACAGTTCTGTCCTAGAGAGGGTAAAATCAGGCTGCTCACTGGAGGCAAGCTGTTGTTTTGGTGGTGGTGTTGTTTTTTTTAATTTTATACTGGTTTATAGACTATGGTCACAAAATTCATATATGTTGTTTTTCACACAGATCTTTCCCCTTTCGTTTACCCATCCCTCCCTCCACCCATCAAATTGTGTGGCACTATGGTTAACACCACCCCCCCTTGAATCCTCATACTTATTCTACAATAATGGTGTTATACAGTATTTGTCCTTATGAAATTGAGTTCACTTTCATAAACCTCTCCAGTCCCTCCCGTGTTAGGCAGTGATTTACAAAATTATTGCTCCTGCATGCATATATTTCACTGTGTGAATGTACCATAATTTCTGAATCCATTCCACTGTAGCTGGACATTTGGGCTGTTTCCATGTTCTTGCTATGGTGAATAATGCTGCTATGAACATTGGTGTACAGATCTCTGTCTCAGTTCTCATTTTCTCAGGGTATACTCCAAGCAGTGGAACAGATGGGTCATATGGAATTTCTATGTTCAGGATCCACATCTTATACCATCCACAAAAATCAACTCAAGGTGGATCAGAGACCTTGGAATAAAGGTCAAAACCATAAAGCTCATAAGAGAGAAATTGGGACCAAGCTTAGAAGTCCTGGTCTATGGTATAAAGGGACTGCCAAATATAGCCAGATATGCACAGTCTGAAGAGGATAAAATTGATGAATGGGACCTTCTAGAGATTAAATAAATCTCTGTGCTCATCAAGAACTTTTCCTAACAGGGTGAAACGAAAACCTATTAATCCTACAGAATCTCCAGAAGAAAAAGACTGATAACCCAATTACAAAAAGGAGGCAAGGATTTTTGTTTTAAATTTATTATTTTGTGTGTGTGTACCGTCAAATTGGATCTGACTGGTACAGGAGGAGATGGACCCTCCTTTTCCAGCAGAGCATCTGGTGGATTTGAACTGCGTATCTCTGGGATTGCAGTGCAGCTTCTTGCCACTAGGCCACCAGAGCTCCCTTAGGCAAGGATTTTGAGGCACCATTTTATGTACTTTGGACGCATGGCAAGGAGGGACCAGTCTTTGCAGAAGGATATCATGCTTGGAAGGGTGGAGGGACAGTACAGGAGAGGAAGACCCAGGATGATATGGATTGACTCAGTGACTGGAGAAAAAGGATTAGGTCTGTTGGAGGTGATAAAACTAGCTCAGGATAGGGCAGGTTTCGGAGCTTGCATACACAGGGTCACTATGAGTCATAGGCAACTCTATGGCACATAACAACAGCCTCAGAGCAGTAAGGTTGGTGTAGGAATTAGTAGAAGTACATGCAGGAATGTGGGAGACCATGTCTGACTTTATAGGAATTAATTTTGTAATGCGGATGTTGTTGATGAAATCAGACTCAGCCACCTTCATATTGCCTATACTCATTTTACAATAATAACAAATGCTGAAGAATTCAAGGAACTTCAACTGTCATTAACATAGTATTATTATAATAAGACAATAGTTTCATCTTGTACAACAACCAGAGTTAAAGCTAAAAAAAGTACTCAATTGGTATAAATGTATGATTTTTTTTTATATTCTTTTCTCTATGTATATCTACTGTAACTAAATGAGGGAATATCATCTGCTTAAAGAAATATGGTCTTGGTTCCACAGTCAACACTTGGTAACAGCAGCCAGGAAATCAGGAGATGAATTGCATTGGGAAATTCATCTGTGAGGGACCTCTCAAGAGTACTGAAGAGCAACGACGTCAGGCTGGAGACTAAGGTGCGCCTGATCTGGGCTATAGACTTTGCAATTACATGCTATGCATTAGAGTTGGACGGTGAGTAGGGATGATCAAAAGAGAATTGATGCCTTTGAGTTGTGGTGCTGGAGAAGAGTGTTGAATATACCATGGACTGCTAGGAGAACAAACAGATTTGTCCTGGAGAGGGTGAAGCCAGAATGTTCCCTGGACTCAAGGATTCTGAAGCTTCATTTGACATACTTTGGGCATGTTGCAAGGAGAGACTGGTCCTTGGAGAGGGACATCATGTTTGGGAGAGTGGAGGGACGGTGGAGGAGAGGAAGACCCTTGATGAGATGAATCGATTCTGAGATTGGCACAGGATAGACCAGTGTTTAGGGCTCTTGTACATAGGGCCACTATGAGTCACAAACAACTTGATGGCACATAACAACAACAAAGAAATATGGACTTAAACTGAACTCTAACTGTAATATTTCCTCAATAGGTTAATAAGGATACTATTATCTATTTTTCACAATATTGGAAAGTTCAACTATGTATACAAAATATTTTACACTGTGCATTGCATCCAGTATGCATCATTAAATATATATATATCTTCATTATAACACCAAATTCATTATGCTAATCTGCTCTTTGTATTTGAGATGTTTTATTCATACAGTGTGACAAAGTATTGCACAGATTTATCTCCCAGAACCAGAGCTCAACATCAGTCCAAAATCTTCAATTGTTTGAACTGGGGATTTGAAAACACATGGTAATAACAGGCATAGAGCAACAGTAATTAGTTATATAAAATACAATGTATATGAATGTTGTATTAAATACAATGTAAATAAAAGATTGCATAAAACATACTTTACATGAATGAAACACAATGTATATTTATTATATGCAAACCAATTAAAGTATTAGAGGGGGAAAAAATTCTGATGATAAATGGGGGAGAAACCTCTACAGTTCGTTTAATTTTACCTCTATTTATAGAGAATTGGCTGTTCGTTCATAGGGTCGCTATGAGTCGTCTACTACTGGCCGGCATCAAACAACAATAACAATGACGACGACGACCAAGAGGGAGCCACGTTGGCCTAGTGGAAAGGAAGCTATGCTACCAAGCCGAAGGTGGGTGATTTTCATCTGTGGCCCTCGGCCAGGTTCAAATTGTCTTCCTGTCAAACATTCTTCTAGGTGGTATAAAACTGGTCTGTGCATTGCTGAACAGAGGTAACTCGTGGTTGCTGTGATGCTGAAGACAGCGACAGTGATGTGCCAGTCGTGGTAATGGGTACCCATGGTGCACAGTGTTGGCTGGAGCTTCCAGACTAAAACAAGCCTGAAAGCAGGAGCAGCATCCACTTCCGAAATGGCTTGCCTCCGGAAACTCTACGTACCAACAGTGCTCAGGTTGATCGTTCGTAGGGTCGCTATGAGTCGTCTATGACTGACGGCATCAAACAACAACAACAACATTTATAGAGAATAGAAAACTAAGCCTGGTTTAAAATTTCTCCAAATAAACATTAAGCATTTTTCAATTCAGGAAAATTAACTGTCATAGTTTCTAAATAACCAAAATTTTACTATTAATTATCAAATTGTTTTAGACCTGAAGGTGGAATGATCTAGACTCCTCATACTGGGCACAGAGTGGCAGAGTCATGACCAAAGTCACTCTGCAAATCAAGCAGGACTAGACTGGGATTGGTCTCCTGACCACAGCAGGTCATTATCACAGATGCATGAATAAGCAGAAATATACACAAAAACCATTTCCCATTTACTAAAATGAACACTACCAAATATTGTCCAGGTTTTCCTTTTTAACAAGGTCTTTTCTGGAAAGCACTTAAACTTCTGAGTTTCTAACACACCAAATAAAGACTTGAAACACTTGTTTTAGTTCAAATAATAATTCATATAAAATATTTAAAGTGTTTTTTCTTGGGGAAAATACTATTAAACCAGTATGTTGGATTGAACTGTATCTGCTCTTACTCTCCTCAAAAATATGTCTTCTAAATCCTAAGCCCTATGCCTGTGATCAAGGAGCACAGTGGGGTGGCCCACAGTGAGTTATGCTCCTATTCAAAGACTGCAACTAGTGGCAGTTCACGTTTATTAACCGCTGCAATGGAAAAAAGTGGGCAGTCTTCTCCTAGCCATTTACAGCCTTTGAAGATGAGCTGTAAGTAGATGCTTGTGATTATAATCCCACTTGAGAATGGGTTGAGCATGGATGTTTTGTTTTGTTTTTTTTATTATCAATTTTAATGAAAGTTTACAGAGGCATTGGATTTCCATTCATTCACTGTTGCACTTTTTTCTCTGCCCAACCTCCTCCACCCTGGTTTGCTCTTCTCTTTGAAAAGTAAAAGAAAAATTATTTCATTGTTATATAATCCCTCTCCCCAAGTCCACTCCAGCAGGCAGCCTTGGTTCTGGACTCCTGTCATGACAATAATACCTAATCATATACCCCTTTTAAACAGTTCTCTCGCTCATCTGTTTCAATGCAATATACATAATTTACAATATCTTTCTCAGTCTCTCCCCAACCCAAATGTCAGTCCCATTTTACAACAGTGGCACTATGCAGTATTTGTCCTTTTGTGATTGAGATATTTCATTCAGTATAATGTCCTCCAGGGTCACCCATTTTGAATAATATTGCATGAGTTCCTTCTTTTTCAATGCAGCATAGTATTCCATTATGTGAATATACCACAGCTTCTCTATCCATTAATTTGTTGATGGGCACTTAGGTTGTTGCCAACTCTTTTCTACTATGAACAAAGATGCAATAAACATGGGTGTGCATATATCTGCTTTAGTGGCAGTTCTTGTTTCTTTAGGTTATATTCCCAGTAGTTGAATTGCTGGGTCAAATAGTATTTCTATTTACAACTTAATGAGAAAGTGCCATACTGCCTTCCATAGTGGTTGCACCATTTTACACTCCCACTAACAGTGAATAAGGGTTCCTGTTTCTCCACAACCTCGTCAGCATTTGTTATTTGCTGTTCTGTTAAATTTTGCTATTCTTACTGTGGCGAGATGATATCTCATAGTTGTTTTGATTTGCATCTCTCTTAGAGCTAGGGATTTTGAACATTTCTTCATGTGTTTGTTCACCATCTGAATGTCTTCTTTGGTGAAATGTCTGTTCATATCCTGTGTCTATTTTTCAATGGGGTTGTTTACCTTTATCTTGTTGTGGTGTTCAAGTATTTTATAAATTCTGGATATAAGTCCCTTATATGACATTACCAAATACTTTTTCCTAGTCTGTGGCTTCCCTTTTTACCCTGTTGGAGAAGCTTGGGATGTGCATAGGGATTTGATTCTTTGAAGGTCCCATTCATCTATTTTATCCTCTCATGGTTGTAGATTTTTCAGGATGTTTGGAAGCCTGTTTATGTTGTGGATTAGGATTTCTAGGATTCTTCCAAGCTTTTCTCTAATGAAGTCTTAGTCCTAGGTCCTTAATCCACTTTGAGTTGGTTTTTGTGGATGGAGTGAGGTGTAGATCTTGCTTGAGTTTTCTACAGATAGTTTTCCAATTTTGCCAACACCATTTGTTAAAAAGGCTGTCATTTTCCCACTTAAATGATTTAATCTCCTTGTCAAAAATCAGCTGACCATTGATAGATGGGCTTATTTCTGGGTTCTCAATTCTATCCCATTGATCTATGCGTCTGTCATTGTACCAGTACAACACTGTCTTGACCACCATGGCTGTGTAGTAGGATTTGAAATCAGGGAGTGAGATGCCTCCTACCTTGTTTCTATTTTTAAGGAGTGCTTTGCTTATTCGGGTCTTCTTTCCATTCCAAATGAAGCTGGAGATTGCCTTTTCCATCTCATTGAAGAATGGGATTGATATTTGTATTGGGATTGTGTTGAATGTGTAAATTGCCTTTGGTAGTATTGCCATTTTCACAATATTGAGTTTTCCAATCCATGAGCAAGGGATATTCTTACACTTATAAAGATCTCTTTTTGTTTCTTTTAGTAATGTTTTATAATTTTCTCTGACTAGATCCTTTGTTCTTTTGGTTAGATTTACTCCCAAGTATTTAATCTTGTGATTCGCTATGAGTTTGTATGTTGATGAGACAGCTTGATGGAGGGTATATTTTGAGTCAATCTCCTATGACATACAAAAGAAAAGATTAAAACAAGCAAGTAAGAGGAGCAGAGATGAGGAAGATACATGCCAAGCCACAGGAAGGTTACCTAGGAGCTAAAATACAGAGACTCAAACTTTCCTCCAGAGGTGATACAGATAAATTTCCTCTAGAGCCAGGACCCTCAATTCAGACATGTATCCACCTAAACTGTGAGAAAATTCATTCTTGTTTGTTAAAGTCCTCCACTTGTGGTATTTGTACTATAGCAGCACAGGTATGACAGTCACTAAATATATTTGAAGCATATAAATTATAAACATTACTATTTAACATTCATATGTTTTATTAACATTTCTGAGTATTAAATCAGTTCATTAAATGGGATTTTTTTAAAATGTAGAGCAAATTTGTTTTTCACAATCACCTAATTTATTCTCTAAAATAACTGATGTGTTGAAATATTTGTGCAAGGGAATCATTCCAACACACATCTTCTAACATCTAAAATATCTTTCTTTTCCTAAAGCAAATTTCTATCTGAAGAAAAGACTCTGGTAGCAGAGTTTTTATTTCTGTGTTTGTTTTGTCTTTTACAGTCTGGAATTTGGTAAACTGATATATTGAAGATAAATTTAACTGTTGATTTCATATACCACTTTCACAACACTCACTAGAAAATTCAGTTCTTTCAGGGACAATATGAACTTCAATTTTTACCAGCTTTATGTACACTTTCTCCAATTCTTCCTTTATATATAAGTGAAGATACTTGCTTTGATTGATACTCTCTGTCTCAGAAATCAAATAACCTTGGTAAAGGAGTCAGTGACTGACAAGTTCTTTTCTATTTTTGAGTAGACTTCAGTTCAAAGCAAAAACCTTAGCATTCAGATCTTTCTTGATCCACAGCTCTGCTCTTTCTTTCTTGCCTTGCTTGTTGGTATTGTTAGCTGCAGAGCTCCAAGAGACTAAGCTCTGATTCACTGAGACTTTACATACAACAGAATCAAATACTGTTCTGTCCTGAATAATCCTGACAATCACCAGCATGTCGAGTTCATTCTTGTGGCTATTCCATTTTACCGAGGGTCTTCTTTGCCCTCAGTACGCGCCCTACTTCATGAAACATCATGTCTTCTAGTTTTTAAGCCTTTCTTCCCACTTTGTATTATTCTCAAAGCCCCTCTGAAGCCTGTCCATCACCAGTGACCTTGCTGGTGTTTGAAATATGTATGTCATCATAGAAACATGCAAACCCACCAGACTGTGTGACCTTACCTCCCTTGGTTAGATGTAAAATATCAACAAATGTATCTAAGCTTAAAAGAATAACCAGTTACTAAAACTCTACCAGGACCTTCAGCTCAAAGGCCTCCAAAGGAGAGCCAGCTCTAGGGGTGGGGTGGGGTCTTTGGGACAGGGGCTGCCATTGGGTCTGTGGCATTCAGGTCTCAAAGGCCTCCTATGGCTAAAACTGAGAATGGGAATTCCCAGTTTCATGCTCACATAAAATCTATACCTAGACCAAGAAGCTGCTGTCTAAACAGAGGAAGAGAATACTGCATGGTTTAAAATCAAGAAAGGTGTGAATGAGGGCTGTATCCTTTCTCCACATCTATGCAATTTGCCTGCTGAGACAATTTAAACAAGCTAGACTTTATGAAGAAGAATGTGACATCAGGATCAAAGAAAGATTCATCTGCATTAAGCAGATGACAGAGCTTGCTGACTGAAAGTGAAGAGGACTTGAGGCACTTGCTGCAGAAGACCAAGGACTACATCCTTCAATATGGGTTGTGTCTCAACATCAAAAAGACAAAATCTTCACCACTGGGTCAATAGGCAATATCATAACAAATAGAGAAGAGATAGAAATTGTCATAACTTCTAGCTCACATGGATCCACAGTCAACATTCTTGGTATCAGCAGTCAGGAAATTAAAAGTATGCTGCGCTGGGAAAATCTACTGTCAGAGACCTCTCCAAAGTACTAAAAGACAATTATGTCAGGTTAAAGACTAAGGTGCACCTGATTCAAGCCATAGTCTTCCCATTTACGTGACAAGTGAACAATGAATAAGGATGAAAGGAAAAGAATCAATGCCTTTTAGCTGTGTGTTGGAGAAAAGTCCTGAATACCCCATGGACTGCCAATAAACAAGTCTATCTTAGAGAAAGTATAACCAAAGCACTCCTGACAGGCAAGGAGGTGAAGCTTCGTTCCACATACTTTGGGTATGTGGAGTGGAGAAGCTATTCCTTGGAAACATCTGGTGGCATATCAGCAAAAGAGAGGAAGACCCGCCACAAAATGCATTAATACAGTGATTGCTGCAACGGTCTCAATTATGTTGGGGATGATAAGGATGGTGCAGGAAATTACAAGGTTCAGAACTCTTGTTCACATGGTCGAATTGATGGTACCTAATAACAACAATAAACCTCTACCACATCACTGTGAGAGTCCTGTATAACATGTCAGGAAGCTAGGCAGTTCAAATCCACCAGCACTCTATAGGAGAAAGATGGGAAGTTTCTTCTAATATTTACTTACAGTTTCAGAAACCAATGGAAGGTCACCATGAGTCAGATTTCTCTTCATGGCAGTGGGTAAGTCCCTACCATTACTATAATTGCTCTATGACTTTTCAATTTCTCACTCACACTCACTTATTCCCTGCCATCAAGTTGAACTACTCCTAGTTGACCCTACACTGAGTTTTCTAAGGTTATAAATCACCTTAGAGTAACTCCCTACAGACTATGCCATTGGAGATCTTTCAATTTCTAGTTTTTCAAAAAGCCCTCAAACTTCAGTTTTTCTGAATCTCTCTTTCCTATTATTATGTTTTAAACAACAATAACTGAACAGAAAACTACTAAATTATTTTGCTTCTTATGATCATAAAGAAAAGATTCAAACACTGTTGTTGGGTTTTTGTTTTTGTTTTTTTTTAAAAAGGGGGGGGGGGGGAGAAACCAATAAAATCCAGAATGCAATAAAGGAAAAAAATGTTGAAACTTCCAAAATTACTTTGTCTGAAGTATTTTCCTTCATTTTACCCTTGTCAAAGTTCAGAACAGTATGGATACTTCTCTAAGCAGCTATTTGGTTTTCTTATTTTCCATTATGACATGTTTTATGGAAAAGGAGAGGACAAAACAAGGTCAGAGGGGAAAAATAAAAATGCTTCTTTTATTATTCCAGTTAAAGCTGAAATTCTTTACAAAGAATGTTCCTTTGCAGTCTGAAATCTTATTCATTAAAGCACCATTCTCTATCCTTTTGTATGTTTCTTCTAGTTAAATTTTTATTGCAAAATTATCTTTTTATTCTGTTCTTCCTTGGTTTTCTTTCTTCCACTCTTCCTTCCTTCTCCCACCCCCTTTCAGTTTTTAACATTAACTTTTGAATACCCTGTGAAAACTAAAATTTTCATGCCCACTCCCCAAAAGCAACCAATCCATTTTCCCTTTTCAGATTATTATAAAGTAATAAATCCACTTTCTATTATTCATTATTATGATTTTAAGTCTTCATAGCTGAGATACCACAAGATAGCATGATAACTTATCTCTGGATATTTTCCTTTGCTCTGAATTCTGTGTGGGTCTGTAATTCATTCACACTCTTCAGAATGCCCATCCACTTTCCTGAAGGGCTGGGGCAGGGAGGAGTGACCAACTTTGTTTGGTGAGGAAGGTGATCTGGAGCCTAAACTATAAAGCTTTCCAAACAACTCTTCTAATGTCTGCGCTGCTCTGCACTCACTCCCTCGGAGCTTTTTGCATCCTCCAAATTCCTGTGGCTTTCTGGGGTTCTACAAAGAGAACTGCCTTACTCAACTGCCTCTCCACCCACAGTCTTGGGTTTCAACCTTATTCACCCTGCTAAGTCAGATATCACTCAACTGTTTCCCCAATCTTTGTTGACATCTTTTGTCTGTTGACATTTCCTCTCCCATTTTCTTTGTCCTTGTGGGTTTGTTCCTTTTTAATCCCTTACTATCCTTTTAGTGTGGTTTATAGAAGGAGCACAAATAACTGCATCTATTTAATCTACCATAATTAACCGGAAGTCTCCGCAGTGATGATTTGGAAGGCATGATTTTCTATGGTCTGCATTCTTTAGGCTTTTTTAAAAAAACCCAAAACCAAAACCATAATCACTCCCATTTCTCTTTTGTCTATTCAAAGTTCTCTGCAGGTAAGTTTCATTAGCTAATTAAAATAAATTTTTCTTTCTTTTTTTTTTTTTTAGTAGAAACAGTATTCAGCCCTAAGCAAAACTGTAAGTAGATTAAATTCATGTTCACTGCTTTCAGTCTCCCCATTCTTTTGTCCTTTTCCCCACTTGATGGCACTCTTCTACAATATCCATTATCATAATAGTTGATCTCACTTTATCTCTCTCTGCCTTCCTCCTTCTCTTCCTCTTTGCTTCCTTCCCTTTTTCTTCTCTCCCTTCTTTTTTCATTTTTTCCCACCAGGAAACCAGCTCTCAAGAGAGGTGGGAAGAATCAGAAGCTTATTCACACTAAGGTGTAAATAATTGACAATATGTTAGTTCCCATGACGATAATATTGTTTTTACATTCAATTTACTCATAACTGACTCTCCTGCTGGTTTTAAGAGGCAGTAAATTGCACAGGAGGAGATTGTCCATCTTTCTCCCTTAGAGCAGCTGGTAGATTCAAACTGGTGTACCTTTGGGTTGGCAGAGTGACTCTTTATCCACTAAGCTGCTGGAGCTCCCTTATGTGTTATTCTACACAATGAAAAAAATCTAATACTCATTACTTTATATGACAGTAATACAATGAAAAATTAAAACTGGATTTAAAGTCAATTGTATAACCAAGGATATATTTTTGGAAACTGCTTCTATATGCTGGAATAATTAGGAGTTGTTGTTATGTACCCTGAATTCAAAACTTCCTCAAAGCACTAGCAGGTTTTCTGAGGCTGTAAATTATACAGGAGGAGAATGCTCACCTTTCACCCTTAGAACAACTTGTGGATTCAAACCACTTGCATTTGAGTCGGCAACACAACTCCTTACTCACTAGGCCACCAGAGCTATTGGTGAAGGGTTGTTGTTATGTGCCATCAAGTCTATCTGGACTTTGACCTATCTTGCCCTACCCTCATCACCTCTAATACACAGAAGCCCACCTTTACAGCTAATGTGTCAATCTGTCTTATTGAGGGTCATCCTCTCTTTCATTGATCCTTAAAATTTCCAATTAGGATGTCCTTTTCCAAAGACTGGCCCCTCCTAATAACATGCCCAAAGTATGAGATGAAGTTCCACCCCCTCTTGCCTCTAAGTGGCAGCTTGGATACACTTTCTCTAAGACATATTTTTATTGTTCTTTTGGCAACCCATAGGCTATTCAGTACTCTTTTCCAACACCACAAATCAAAGGTGTCAATTCTTTTCTGTCATCCTTATTCATTGTCAAACTTTCAGATGTGTAAGAATTGAAAAGACCATGACTTAGGGAGCTCTGGTGGCCTAGTGGCAAGGAGCTGTACTGTATGTAATCCCAGAGGTATGTGGTTAGAATCCACCAGATTCTCTGCTGGAGAAGGAAGGACAATCTCCTCTTGAACCAGTCAGATCTGATTTGGTGGCACACACACACACAAATAATTTTTTAAAAATAAAAAAAGAGAGAGAGAGAGAGAAAAGACCGTGGCTTAAATTAGATGTACCTAAGTCTTTCAACTGGAATCCTTTCTGTTTAGCACTTTAGAAAAGTCCTTGACAGTAGATTTGCCCAATACAGCATATCTTTTGATTTCTTGACTGCTAAGTAGCAAGAGTGTTTTGATCCAAGTAAGATGAAATCATTGACAATTTTTCTCCTCCATCTATCATGATCTTTCCTATCAGACCAGGGGTGAAGATTTTTTGTTTTCTGGATGTTGAGATGTAATCCATAATGTCGTCTTTGATCTTCTTCAGCAATTGCTTCACATTCTCCTTATTTTCAGCAATTAGAGGCTGTGTCATCTGCATAGTGCAAGTTGTTGATTTGTCTTCCTCTGATGCTCAGGCCACACTCTTCTTCATAGAGCCCAGCTTCTCAAATGATTTGTTCAATACACAGATTGAATAAATAGGGAGGAAGGATACAGCCCTGATGTTTCCTTACTTTGTCCAGATAACTGCTTCTTGGTCTAAGTATAGGTTTTGCATGAGCACAATTAATGTTTTGAGATCTCCATTCTTCCTAAAGTTAGCCATAATTTATTATTATCCACACAGTCAAATGCTTTTGCATAATCAATAAAACACAGATAAACATCTTTCTTGTATTCTCTGCTTTCAGCCAACAGTGAGGGATAATGTCATAGAAAGAAAAGAGAATAAGAAATGGTAAGGAAATTAATTTTGCTGTTGTTATGCACCATCGAGTCAAAACTAATTCATAGTTGGCTCTCCACTGGGTTTTCAGAGGCCATGAATCACATAGAAAGAGACTGCCCATTTTTCTCCCATGAAGCAGTATATTCAAATTGCATGCCTTTGGGTTGGGTATTTATAGAGGAAATAGAATGATGATAATGACCAATTTATTTATTGTTCCTTTCTATGCATAAAAATCCAGAAGAAACCAAAGTAAGAACATTAAGAAACCAAAATTCTTTTTTTTTCTATAATTATATTTTATTAATTTTCATAAACATTTACAGAGATTTTGGGCTTCCACTCATTCATTGTTGCACTATTCTCTCTACCCTCCTCCCAGTTTGTTCTTGTCCAAATGCCACAGTGCTTGTCAAAGCCAGTTCTGATTAATCTTCTTTGTCAGTGTGTCCTTTGCCATTCCCTATCACTCCTCCCTGAGAGAGACTTCACCCTGAGTCATAAGGAAAAGGGGATGGCGTATTCTCTTAGCTACTTCCTGCTGAAAAGGGACGCTGTGGGTTTCAGGGTGAAGATCTTCTCTCACTATTCTAAAGGGCCCCTTTGGAAGTAGGAAACACATAGACTATTATGGAGATTGATTTTGGAATTTAGATGCACTCTTATTGATTGTGCTTGGCTGTACATGTTCATATCCTTGAAGATGTATCATGGGGGTGTTGCAACCTAGAAGACACAAATTTGACTAACAAGTTATAAGTACATGAGTCCAAAAATTATGGAAAAGTAAAAGAAAAGATTCTTTCATTGTTTTACAAACCCTCCCCCAGGTCCCCTCCACCATGTAGCCCTCGCTCTAGTCTCCTGTGATGACAGGAATAAAATTCTATGTGCTTCAAAAGCTATATATGATACAGAAGATGTAAGTAGCATAGTTAGCACTCTTTTATGTCTGTTGCATGAACATAATTATAAAATAAAAAGTAAAAAATAAAAATCATTTCAAATTTACTTTATACTCCTACTTGTTGAATGCTACCAAGTAAATTCCAGCTTATAGTAAACCAATGTGGCAGCGTGGAATTCTCTCACAAAGTGTTTTTGGTAAGATTTTTTTGGCTGGAATTTTTATGGAAGCACGTCTCCAGATCTTTCGTCCACAGAATCACAGGTTAACAGTCAAGCACATAACCCCTGTGTTAGCAACACTCCTTGGACTTCTCCATAGTTAAAATCTTTCTAGTTGCTAGTATTATTAAGTAGAACAACCCAATAATTAACATTTGTTGTTGTTGTTGTTACGTGCCATTGAGTCACCAGTGACTCATAGCAACCCTATAAACTCTGCCATCCCTTGCAATCTTACTGTCTCCAACACGCCTATCCCTATTACCCCAGTGATGGAATCAATCCATCTCATTGAGGGTCTTCCTCTCCTGTGCTGTCCCTCCACCCTCTCAAGTATGATGTGCCTCTCCAAGGACTGATTCCACTTTGCAACATGTCCAAAGTATGTCAGACGGAGTTTCAGAATCCTTGCCTCCAAGGAGCAGCCTGGCTTCACCCTCTCCAGGACCAATTTGTTTTTTCTCCTAGCAGTCCATGGTATATTCAATACTTTTCTCCAGCACCAAAGCTCAAAGACATCAACTCTTCTTCTGCCATTCCTAGTCATTGTTCAGCTCTCTGATGCATACAAAGTAATTGAAAAGACCATGGCCTATATCAGGCGCACTTTAGTCTCCAAACTGACATCGTTGCTCTTCAGTACACTGAAGAGGTCTCTGACAGCAGACTTTTCCAATACAATGTCTTTTAATTTCCTGGCTGCTGGTACCATGAGTGTTGATTGTAGAGCCAAGCAAACCGATGCTGTCAACAATGTCAATCTCTTCATCATCCATCATGATGCTGTCAATTGACCCAGTGGTGAGGATCTTTGTTTTCTTGATGTTGAGCTTCAATCTATATTGAAGGCTGCAGTCCTTGACCCTCTGCAGCAAGCACTTCAGGTCCTCCTCAGTTTCAGCAAGCAGGTTTGTCATCTGCATGACACAGATTGTTGATCAGTCTACCTCCAATCCTGATGCCACACTTCTCATAGAGCCCAGCCTCCCAGACAATCTGTTCCACATATAGATTGAAAAGATAAGGGGATGGGACACATCCTTGACACACACCCTTCCCAATTTTGAGCCATGCAGTGTTTCCTTGCTCTGTTCTGATGACTGCTTATTGGTCCGAGTATAAGTTTCACATAAGCACAATCAAGTGTTCTGGGATTCCGATCCTTCTCAGAGTCAGCCAAACTTAGAGATTGAAAAAATACTAAAAAAAAAAATAAAAAAATAAATTGCAGCACAACTATAAAGAAGGGGAAAAAAGTCATTGTTTACCAGAGATATACTGTTTTTTTTACATGATAAGGAACCTCTTTTTAGTTCTACTAAGTGCCTTATTGTTAAGTGTTATCAAGTTGAATATGACCCACCATGACCCTATGAACAACAGGTCTGAACCCTGTCTTATCCTGCACCATGCTCACGGTCTCTGAATACTAGAGTTCACTGTTGCCATCACTGGACAATCTACCTCATTGAGGGTCTTCCTCTCCTTTACCAACCTGCCATATTTCCAAGCATGATGTCCCTTTCCAAGGGATACCTTCTCCTTTCGGTAACATACCCAAAGTATGTGTGACGAAGCTTTGTCATCTTTTACTCCAAGGTGCACTATGGCTGTACTTTCTCCAAGACATATCTGTGTACTCTTTTTAAGTGCTCTTTGACACCAGGGCTCAAAGGTGTCAATTTTCTTCCATAATCCTTATTCATTGTCTAGCTCTCAGACACATAGCAAGTGAGTGAAAAAGACCTGAATCAGGCATTCCATAGTCTTCACTGATATCATTGCTCCTCAGTAATTTGGAGAGGTCCTTAACTGCAGACTCTCCAAATGCAATATGTCTCCTGATCTCTTGACTGCAGGTACCAAAAGTGTTGATTGCAGATCCAAGTAAGATGAAGACGTTGATAATTTCAATCTGTTCTCCATTCATCATGATATTGCCCTAAGGCCAGTAATGAGAATTTTTGTTTTCTTGATGTTGAGATGTAATCCATATTGAAAGCTGTAGTCTTTGATCTTCTGTCACAAGCACTTCAGGTCCTCCTTACTTTCAGCAAGCAAGGTTGTGTCATCTACATAACACAGGTTGTTAATGAGTATTCCTCTGATCTTGATGCCATATTCTTCTTCATTGAACCCAACATCTATATGTGGAGCAATAATTTACTCCACATACAGATTGAATAGGTATGGAGACAGAATACAAGCTGGATACACATCTTTCTTCATTTTAAACCATATAGTTTAAAGAGCAAAGTTGCTTTAGCAGTGCAAATGGTTTGTATTCTACTACTAACTTGAAGATTGGTGATTTGAAAGAACCTAGTTGCACAGGGGAAGGAAGGCCTATCAATCTGTTTCGATAGGGTGGCGGAGAGGGCACAACCAAATCCACTGCCTTTGAACCAATTCTATTAATGGTGACTCTCCTGTTCTGAGGCAGTAAACTTTTACTGGAAGAGAATCTCTTCTTTTTTTGCAGAGAACAATAATGGCTTAGAACTGCAAATCTTTCAGTAACCCACTATGCCACCAAGGTTCCTTCCTCAAGAAAAATTCTATAGAGAAGTTTTACTCTGCAGCACGTAATGTGGCCATGAGTCAGAATTAACTAGATGTCAACTAGTTGGGTTTTGGTTTTTATACACAACCTCTAAACTCCTTTGACCAGTACAGGTAGAAAAACACAATTTGAACTCTCTTACCTGAAAAAAGGAGGAGGGCAAGAGAGGAAGCAAGTAAAATTACTTCATGAATTCACCTTAATATGCTCAGTGAAGTATGTTTAAATCACTAAGAAGGAAATTTTAACTAGTTCATCTGTAAAATGAAATGAGCCTAGATCAGTGGTTACCTAACATAGTGTCTAGAGCAATGCTTCTGTGATTAATAGTGATAAAAACAGAATCGTGGAATGAAATGTTCATAAACTAAATTTATTCAACTTAAACAATTGTCTAATTCTGAGATTGTGTTCCATCTTTCACATAATAGCAATAAAAACTGTTCTTTGTTCTTTTCTTTCTCTGACTGCTCTTACTTTGTAAAATAAAACATAGCTGGAAAAATTATGTTGTTGTTATGGCTCATCAATTGGAACTGATCCATAGC
Organism: Elephantulus edwardii; assembly: GCF_000299155.1. NCBI lineage: Eukaryota > Metazoa > Chordata > Mammalia > Macroscelidea > Macroscelididae > Elephantulus > Elephantulus edwardii. The sequence goes on from NW_006399804.1 coordinate 4,955,687, forward strand.
TGATCCTCCAGCAGGTTCTCACACAGGAGGAAACTGCTAGTCTTTCTCCCATGGAACAGCTTGTGGATTCAAACCACTTGCCTTAGTATTGGCAGCACAACCCTTACCACCATGCCATCAGAGCTCCCTGGCTAACCAGTACTGGTCCTCAGTATTTAAAAAATAAAAACACCTAGTGATCAAAGTTGTCTAAAGCCCCTTCCAATATTGATGCAATTACAGTAAAAACAGGTCTTTTGAAGCTATTTTTATGCACAAGCTAATTTGAACATGAATCTTGAAACTCAATTCCTTTTCTTACTTTCTAGACTTTCGTGTTTAAAGTATGAAAAAATAATAATTTAAAATGTTGTAAGCACTCAGTTGAAGACCAACAGTGGTCACTTTTAAAGTCCACATATGGACTTGGGGTTGATAATCTGGTTAGAGTGGAGCTACCGGACTTGTCTTGAAGATGAAATCACTTGGTAATCAGTGTCTTTACTTGGATTGTATGTTAAAAACTCACAACAATTAAAAAATTAATAACAATAGCATTCATAGTTTTCTAAAGATGTAAGAGTAAGGGTGTCACTTTGATAATTAAGGCACACCAGAGCAATGCCATTGCATTTTCAGTATCCTGAAAGCATATGAACAAGGAAGACCTGAAGAGAATTAATGATTTGAATTGTGATGTCTGTGAACTGTGGTGGTGTCAAAAAATAATGAGTATAACTTGGATTGTCAAGTAAACAAACAAATGTGTCCCAGAAGAAGTACAGCCAGAATGTTCCTTCAGAGTGTGGATGGCAAGAGTTCATCTCATACACTTTGCACATTAGTATTTAATTTCCATGAAAAAAAGAGAATCCTGTACAAGACAGATTTGAGGCAGTGCTAAAACAATGATTAAAAAAAGAGCAAGGACCACATGGGGATGGCTATATCTGACCTGTATCAACTTTACAAAAGGAAACTGTCCCTGTCAACAGCATCAACAACACAAAACCAATTCCCATGAAATAAGACATTTCCCTCAGGCTTCCAAACCTCTTTCAGTATCAAGCTTACTGCTTTACTAGATCCCAAATCCAATGTGATAGTTCAGACAACACACAGAGTTTCACTGGGGAAGTCAAGCGGTTATAATCCAGGTTAGTAACAAAGTACAGACACTCAGTTAAGACAGGTTTGAAAATGTGCTAGCAGCTCGCAGCTTTAGATCAGTGCTACAAAGTTCTCAGTCCTGCAAATTATGGCTCCTGAGCCCCTAGTTGTTCAATAAACTTGGGCAAAAGGCTCTTAGCTCCAGTTCCAATGGTGTAGCAGTCCCAAGGTCCCATTTCATGCCATGTCTCTGCTTCTCTATTGCAGCTGCTATGACTACTGCTCCTATAGGCCCTCCTAGTCTGTCTGGCATTCTGAACAATTCTCTTGCCATTCTCTTGCTTGTTATTTTACTAGTGGGGGAAGATCTTCTAATTTTGCTTCTGGATCTGCCAATTTAATGGTGAGATTAGCCAATCCCCTTGTGGATAGGCTAACATGTGCTATCTGCATATTCCCACCCATCCACGTGTCCAAATTAAATTCAAAGTCATTTTGAAGAATAAACTCCACAAATGGGCTTGGGCTAGACAGCAGTAACTCTAAGTTGAGTTGGGTAGTATTTCACTGTGCATTACACAGGGTCGCTTTGAGTCAAAGCCAACTCAACAGCACCTAAAACCAACAAAGACATTCTCAAGTATTTTCTTTTCAACTGTTGTTGTGTGCTGGCTCTTTAATGGGTTTTCAGAGACAGTAAATCATACAGAAGGAGATTGCTCATCGTTCTCCAATGGAACAGCTTTTGGATTTGAACTGGGTCCCCTTGGGATTGCAATGTGGCTTCTTACCATCAGAACATATAGAGAAAACGTCAGTTAGCTCTGACTAATGTCTGTTTGCTCTGTCATCAAGTCAGCTCTGACTTACTGCAACCACAGATATAACCAGAATGACAATTATCTATATACAAAAGTAAGAACACTTGCATAAAATCCCTGCAATATATCTCTTCAAAATAATGATATTCACCTTGACTTCGTTCATATCATAATTGTATACATAAATATGCATGTGTCTCCTGCTGTGGTTAGGTACTATAGAGTAAGATCTGAATTATAGCAATAGCCGATATTAGCAGGTATAACCAGACGAAGAATGCCTAGTCTTATGCCATTTTCAAAATAGTTTGAGCCCACTGTTGTAGTCACTATGTCAATCCATCTCATTGAGGGTTGTCTTCATTTTTGAGGACTGCCAATCATGATGCCCATCTCCATGTTGCCCTTTTGAAAACATGTCCAAAGTATGTGAAACAAAGTCTTGATATCACTTCCAAGTAGCACTCTGTACATTCTTGAAGACAATTTTGTTCATTTTTTTGATAGTCCAAGATATAGCTAATATTCTCCATCAGTACCTTAATTCAAGTTCCATTCTTTTTCCATCTTCCTTTTTCATTGTCAGCTTTCCTATGTACACAGGAGGATGACAATACCGTGACTTGGGTCAAGCGCATCTTAGTCACCAAAGTGACATGTTGACTTTTTAAGTTGTTAAAGAGGTCTTTTGCAAACACATTTCAATGCCCTACATAATTTGATTTCTTGATTGCTGCTTCCATGAGTATTGATTTTGTACCCAAGAAAAATTAAATTCTTTACGATTTTTTTCTCCATCTATCATGATATTGCTTATCAGTCCACATGGGTGAATCTTTATTTTCTTTATATTGAGGTGTAAAGGTATAATTCATATTGAAGGCTATGATTTTGATCTTCATTAACATGTGCTTTAAATTGTCTTCATTTTCTTTAGTTCTTTTTTTAATTGATTTTCATACGTTTACATTATGTTACATTCATATACATTGTTTTATACAATCTTTAATTTACATTGTTTCACACAATCATTCATATACATTCTATTTTACATTCTTTTTTTTAACCCTAGTTTATTTACAAAATTCAAATACATTCTTTTTTACACCAGGGTCACTTTTGTCAAACAAAGATTGTGTCATAGACTATACCATCGATTATACCAAAGAACAAGTAAATCCATCTTAGAAGAAGTGCAGCCAAAGAGCTGGTAAGAGAGGCAAGATAAGTCTTTTAGTGTACCTTGCTGTCTAACTTTACATTATTTCTTTATACTGGAGGGCTTTTGATTTACATTTGTACTTCTATAGTAGCAGAAGTTTCTATTCAGAGCATCTTTTCAAACTCTAGCTGGAAGCAAGAAGTTCTGGTGGCCTAGTTGGTAGAGAGTTGTACTGCTAAGCAAAAGTGGGACCTCTATGGTGGCTCTAATCCTCCAGTGGCTCCAAGGAATAAAGATAAGCAATCTCTTCTTATGCAGATAAGGTAGCTGCAGACATGCCCATAATGGAGGCTATAGCAACAGTTAGAAAAGTTAATTTTCAAAAGTTCTGACACACTACTTAAGAACTCATTTTCTCCACATTGTTGTTGTTGTTGTTGTTGTTGTTGTTATGTGCCGTCGAGTCGCCTGCGACTCATAACGACCCTATGTACAACAGCCCTAAACTCCTCTCTGTCCTGTGCCAATCGCACTGTCTCTGACACTCCCATCCCAATTATCCCAGTCACTAAATCAATCCACCTCATAGAGGGCTTTCCTCTCCTG
>NW_006399804.1:4961104-4986006 GCF_000299155.1 Elephantulus edwardii
TGACCGTTTGCACTCTTCCTGGATGATACCCTTGATATCCTCCCACAACTCATCTGGCCTTCGTTCATTAGTGTTCAAAGCCTCAAATCTGTTCCCGAGATGGTTCTGAAGTTCAGGTGGGATAGACTCAAAGTCATAATTTGGTTGCCTCGTTAATTCCCAATAATAATAAACTTTTTATCCTACTAAAGTTCATTTTGGAGAGGAGATTTCCCAGCTGGTAGATTCGAACTGCATGTCTTTGGGATTGCAGCATGGCTTCTTACCACTAGATCAGCAGAAGTCCTTCATTAATTTAGAGTATGAAAGTTCTAAAGTATACCGTTTTCACATGGTCTCTGTAAAGTGAGAGCTCTAGTGGTATGGTCTGCAGGGAGCTGCACTGGTAACCCAAAGGCTGTCCATCTCTTGCAGTTCAAATTAATTAGGAGTTTCACAGGAGAAAGATGGGCAATCAGAATGGATTCAATGGCAGTGAGAATGAAAATAATTATAAATTGGGTTCTTTATCTTATAAAATGTTGTAGCAGTAGTAGACACATACCAAGTAATCTTGCCAATATCTTTCACACGTTTTGTGAACAGAATAAGTCCTTAATAACACTTGTAAACCTAGTTATTTACTCATGATCTTAAGACTATTTTGTTAGAAGTTTTCCACTTCATTTTGGTAATCAACTTTTGGTATAAGAATCTAAGTCAATTAGGAAGCTTCTTACATAATTTCTATGGTGGAAACTGGCAAAGTTAGTATACTCTGCAAGTATCCTAAGAGCTTAGAGCATTAAAATGGCACTAAATCTCCAGTCTTTAATGCAAACCATCTTGTTATATGATCAATAAAATATACGTCTCCTAGGAAACAATATAGTTCTACAACTTCCATTCTATAGTGTGGGCAAAATAATGGTCCGTTTGAAGTATGAATTTAATGAATAGCAAATTCACAATGAAAATACTCCTATATTTAGTCAGTATCTAGCTAATAAATCACTAATAAACATTTGTTAGTTACCCTTTGTTCCGAGAAACTGAAGATACAGGGAGAAATTAATAGATGGCTTCGAATTGTGGTGCTGGAAAGAAGTCTTGACATACCATGGACTGCCAAGAAAAAAATTGGTCTGTTTTAGATGGGGTGCAACCAAGCTTCTCCCTGGAAGCCAGGATTTTGAAGCTCTGTCTCACACACTCTGGGCACGTGGCCAGGAAAGGCCGGTCCTCGGAGAAGAACATCATGCTCAGAAGGGTGAAGTGACAGCACAGGAGAGGAAGATCCCAGATGAGATGGATTGATACAGTAACTGGAGCAATTAGGGTTGGTGTGTCAGAATTAGTGAGACTGGCTCAGGACAAGGCAGGGTTCAGAGCTACTGTACATAGGGTTACTATGTGTCTCAGGCAACTCAACAGCACATAACAATAACAACATGTGGTGTTGAGGGATTATTATTCAAAAGGGCATTCCTAGCCAGTGATTAACTTGATATTTTGTGATGAAGTATTTATTGTATTAAAGAGAGAAGATTAGGACTGTTGTTGATGTGTACCATTGAGTTGGAACTGACCTATAGCTGACCCTCCAATGGGTTTTCATAAGCAGTAAATCATATAGGAGTAGATTCTCCATCTTTCTCCTGCAGAGCAGCTGGTGGATTTGAACTGTGTACCTTTGGGTTGACAGTCCAACTCCTTATATGCTCATGGAAGCTCAAGGTTTCCATTCAAATATATGTACCAACCATTTAGAAGATTAGAAAATTAAAAGGAAATGGGCGGCCTGTAGTAGGGATGGCATGTTAGGCCAGAAAATCTACTAGTCAACTTTGTTCCCTCAGGCTCAGAGGACAGCCCAACCACTATGTTCTGTGGAAGGGCCCAGAAGACCCGGTGACCTTAAAAGGATACGAGAAACACTGGAATAAGGAACACTTATATCTCTCTGAAGGGCAGCATGACTAGTCTCTGAAAACTTGGCCTGACAAAGATACTGTTATAAAACTAAAGTCCTTGATATCCGTGGAGATTATAAGACTCTAAAGTAATAGAGGGTATGTTGGGGGCAATTATCATAATGATTTAAAAGGTTAGATTGAAATTGAGGGTGTCTGACCTGAGAGAGAGATAAAGATGGTTAATAAAACATGCCATCCTTAGGAACAAGATGGATAGGCAGTATATTGGTCAAGCTATACAACTTAAATATATGGATTGTTAGAAGACTGAGAAAAGTCACTCTAATTTTAAGAAGTCACTGTTTCTGAAATTGAGATACTACACAAAATAAGAACTTGTTGACTAAAGGAGGACAGGTACCAAGAAATACCTTGTCATTCATGGGAAGTACATACTCCCCAGTCTTTCCCCTGGAAGGACATACAACTATTTGCTCAAGTAACTCGCGTAATATATGAAATAAGGATCATCAGATATTTCAAGGGCTGTTGAACCTAGTATATGAATTAATATTGATACCTGCAACCTTCAGTATGGATTGAAGCTCAATGTTAAGAAGACAAAGATTCTCACTAGTGGACCAACTGGCAGCATCAGGATGGATGGTGAAGAGATTGAGATTGTTAACCACTTTAGTCTTCTGGGCTCCACACTCAACACTCTTGGCACCAGTAGTCAGGAAATCAAAAAAAGATATTGCGATGGGAAAGTCTGCTGTTAGGGACTTCTCCAGGGTACTGAAGAGCAATGGTGTCACTCTGGAGACTAAGGTGTGCCTGATACAGACTATGGTCTTTGCAATCACTTGTTATGCATCAGAGAGTTGGACAATGACTAAGGAGGATAGAAGGAGAATTGAAGCCTTTGAGCTGTGGTGCTGGAGAAGAGTATTGAATGTACCCTGTGCTGCCAAGAAAACAGATTCATCCTGGAGAGGGTTAAACTGGGCAGCTCCTTGGAGGCAAGGATTCTGAGGAGGGACAGGTCCTTGGAGAGGGACATCATGCTTGGGAGGGTGGAGGGATGGCACAGAAGGGGAAGACCCTCTATGAGGTGGATTGATTCAGTGACTGGGGTAATCAGGATGGGTGTGTCAGAGGCAGTGCGATTGGCACAGGATAGAGCAGGGTTTAGGGCTGTTGTACATAGGGTCGCTTTGAGTGGCAAGTGACTTGACGGCACATCACAACAACAATAACAACATAGACCCAAAATGTCAGCAGGTCCCTTTGCTAGGTTCTTCCAGGTAACAGGTAATAAAATGGAGTTATCGCATCAAGGATCACCCAGCAGTCCTACATATAAACATGTTTCATTGAAAGGTACATACTGGTAATTGGCAGACAGTGGTTCCTTGTCCAAGCACTGATCAATCATTATCATAGTTGGAAAGGCCAAGCAGAAGCTCTGAAACTACATCCTTCTGCCCTCACCAAGGTAATAAATAAAGTAGTATCACATTTTGCCCTTTGACCTCAGGTCCAGAGCATACTCCTGCCACACCATGAGGCCCCTCCTGTTGCTTCTGCTCCTGGCCATGGCTCTGTTGGTGGATTTGGAAGTTTCTGTCCAGGTGGCAGCTTGCAAAGTCATCTGCAGCAACCCCAAACTGTATAATCTGAGCCAAGTGAAGAAGTTCGGAAATAACCTGCAAGGAAAGGCAAAGTGAGCCTTTGCAAAGGCGAAATCAAATACATTCCTCCCCAGAGCTGGTCCTTGACTAATGACAATTAAATTATAAATTGAAAGAAGCAACCCACATGTACAGAAATCAAGGAACATCCTATTTTAAGAAAGCAAAAGAGCACCCCACATTAAAAGAACAAAAGACCCATCCCACACTTAAAGGAGAAAAGGAGCACCCCACATTTGGAAAAGAAATGGAACACCTTACATTTCAAGACTAAAGGGGCATCTCCCATTTAGAGTGAGGCTGACGACCCCACATTTGGAGAACAAACAGAGTACCTTACATTTAAAGACAAAAGGGGCCACCCCTCATTCAGAGTGGGGCTAAGATAGCCTACATTTGGAGAAGAAACAGGGTATCCTACACTTAAAGAAAAAAGGGCGTGTCCCCCATTTAGAGTGGGACTGAGATACTCCACATTTGGAGAAGAAATGGAGCACTTTATATTTAAAGACCAAGAGGGAAACCCCACATTTAGAGAGATTATAAAGCACCCCACACTTGAAGCAGATCACAAGAATCTGGGACAGCACAGTGACCAATTGCTCCCCCACAAAGTCCCCTCCCAGGGCTGTCAAAGAGCTTCTGAGCCCTGAGCCTAGGTCTCTGCCATGAGGCCCCAAGAGCCTGTACCGAAAATAAAAAGTTTATTTATTTTTTTAAATTTTCTTTTATTAATTTTAATGAACATTTACAGAGATTTTGGATTTTCATTCATTCATTGTTGCACTTTTTTCTTTACTCCCCTCCCCATAGTTTGCTCCTCTCTTTGAAAAGCAAAAGATAAACTTCTTCCTTGGTATACAATCCCCCTGGCCCCGACCCTGCCCCTCCCCACCCCAAATGCACTCCATTGTGCAACCTTAATTCTGGATTCCTGTGATAATCATAGTATGCTATCATATATCACTTTTAAACTGTTCTCTTCCTCATCTGTTTCAATTCAGTATGCATAATCGATCCAGTTTTTCTCAGTTTTACCCCAACGCTGACATCAGTCACTTTCTTTAACAGTGGCACCATGCAATATTTGTCCTTTTGTGACTGAGATATTTTACTCAGCATAATGTCCTCCAGGGTCACCCATTTTGAATAATATGGCATGAGTTCTTTGTTTTTCAATGCAGCTTAGTATTCCATTGTGTGAATATACCACCGCTTCTCTATCCATTCATTTGTTGATGGGCACTTAGGTTGTTCTAGCTATTATGAACAAAGCCACGATGAACATGGGTGTGCAAAAAGGTTTATTTTTCAAAAGTAGTATCACATCGCAAGCAGAATGGAGGAAAATTGCCACCCTTGGAGACCTAGAAAAATGAAGTAGAAGTCTTCAGTGTGTCTCTATCTAATAATTACTCTGATCTTTACAAAAATCAGATGAAGGATGGCACTGAACTACTGAAAATTCAATGAAAGAGTGACTCAAATTAACATGGCCTAAAGTATAGGGTATAAACATCATATTGCATCAAAAAGAAAGACCAGAAACAGTTGCATTTATGGAAAACAAACATTTAGTCTAGTTTGAGGACTAGGTTAGTTCTCTCACTTTTTGTCACAATACGATTTGAATGGACCAGGACTGTATAGACACTACAGTGTTTCACAATACCACAGTGTTCCACATAGTGGTCTACTCTGTTGACATCACATTAAGGAGACCAGATAAGGAAGAAGTAAGAATATGTAGAAGACCTTTGTAAGGCATACATAGTAAACACGGTAGGACATAAACCTCATGAAGATTCAGGATTCTAATGGTGATGAAAGAGGAAGTTCAGGCTGCTCTGAAGGAATTGGTAAGAAACAAGATTCCAGGAATTGATGGAATACCAATTGAAATCTTTCAACAAACAGATGCTGCCCTGGACGCACTCACCAAGCTGTGTCAAGAAATCTGGAGGACGATAACGTGGCCAACTGACTAGAAGAGAGCCATATTTAGTCCCATTCAAAAAGAAAAAAAAATTGACCCAACAGAGTATGGAAAATATGAAACAATATCACTACGATCACACACAAGCAAACAATACTGGCTGGAATAGTGTATCAATAGAGAACTACCAGAAATACAAGTGGATTAGAAGAAGATGTGGCACTACAGACATTATTGTCAATGTTATATGGATCTTAACTGAAAGCAAAGAGTACCAAAGGAATGTCTATCTGTGTTTCATTGACTATGCAAAGGCATTTAACTGTGTGCATCACAACAAATTGTGGCTAACCTGAAAAGAATGGGAATCCCGAACACTTGATTGTGCTTATGAATCTATTCTCTGACCAGGAAGCAGTTCTCAGAGCAGAGCAAAAAGACATTACATGGTTCAAACATAGTGTACCAGGGATGCATCCTGTCTCTGTATCTTTTCAATCTATATATAGAACAGATAATTCAGGAGGATCAGCTTGATGAGGAGGAATGTGGCATCAGGATTGGAGGAAGACTAGTCAACAACCAGTGATATGCAGAACAGACACAACTTTCCTTGCTGAAACTAGAGAAGACCTGAAGGACTTGCTGCAGAAATTAAGGCTTGTAGTCTTCAATATGGATTGAAGCTCAATGTCAAGAAGACAAAGATTCTCACCACTGGGTCAATTTACAGCACCATGATAAATGGAGATGAGATTGAGGTTGTTAACAAGTACAGCTTGCTCAGCTCCACAATCAATAATCTTTGCATCAGCATTCAGAGAATCAAAAGACAAATTACACTGGGGAAATCTGTGATGAGAGATCTCTCCAGTGTACTGAGAAGCAGTGATGTCAGTCTAGAGACCAACGTACAGATTCAGGCCTTTGTCTTCACAATTACTTGCTATGTATCAAAGAGCTGGACAATGACTAAGGATGACAGAAGAGGAAATGATGCTTTTGAGTTGTGGTGCTGGAAGAGTATTGATGATTCCATGGCCACCAAGAAAACACACAGATCTGTGTTGGCGAGGGTGAAATCAAGATTCTCCTTGTAGGCTAGGATTCCGAAGCTTTGACTTTGGGCAAGTTGCCAGGAAGGACCAGTCCTTAAAGAAGGACATCATGCTTGGAAGGGTGGAGGGACAGCACAAGAAAGGAAGGGCCCTTGATGAGATGGATTGACACAGCAACTGGGGTAATAGGGGTAGGTGTATCAGAGTCAGTGAGACTGACTGAGGATAGGACAAAGCTCAGAGCTGTTGTTCATGGGCTGCTATGAGTTGTGATTGACTAGACAGCACATAACAACACGCTTCTTTCTGAAACAGACCCGTGAAACTACTGTGGAACAACACCCTTATGCTTCTCAGCAGCTTGTCCATCTAATTGAATGTCTACAAGATTCATCCCGAGAGTTCTTGGAAGTAATTTTGTTTAGCTGGAAGTCTCTGGGATTTCAACAACATGTCATATTATCCCTACACCTCTATCCTTTGATCTGAACTTCATACTGAAGTATGTTTACTTTCAGTGTCCTAATCTTTTGTGAGTCTGATTTTTATTTTGAGATGCTTTTGTCATCTATATAAACTGAGTGAGAAACAGTATTATTTTCAAATGTAATAAGTGCTACTCCTTTATATTTCTTCTAAGTTGTAGTTGAAAACTGTACACCTCTTTTTTATCTTTCTTACTTACTATTTCATAGACAATTAAAACACAAAAGGCAAAACAAAAATATTTAGTGCTTTCAACAATCTTCCTAGTAATCTCTTCAGCTAGATACATGAGCTCCTTAGAAGCCTTTTCTATTCTCCTTGTTCATGCTGTCCACCTATTTTTTTTTAAATCTCCTTTTTGTTGTATATAAATTAAACCTCAATAAATAGTACCATAAAATAAAAAAAATTAATAGTCTCTTTAAGGATCTCCATTTTCTGCCAACCCCCTGGTCCCAAAGCCACTGCCACATGTTTAGTTTTTGTTAAAGTAGACACCATTTCTAGGTAACAAATTGTGTTTTAGATAGAAATGAGGCTGAAGATAGAATGATAGAATTATGTACAATCAATGACTTATCATTGCAACTACCTTTTCTAAGAAACATAAACGCAGCCTAAACATGGGGATTTTACCTGATGAAATGCACAGGAATCTGATTGATTACATCTATGGAAAGAATTGTTGGAGACATTCAATATCAGCTGTGTAAACTAGCCCCGTGCTGATTGTGGAAAAGACCATCAACTACTCACATGCCACTTCAAACTATTGCTAAAGAAGGTTAACTCAAAACCACAGGAACCAAAATGTGACCTTGAGTCTACCCCACCTGAATTTCAAAACCATCTCAGGAACAGGTTTGAGGCTTTGAACACTAATTAGTGAAGACTAGATTAGCTGTGAGGGGATATCAAGAATATCATCCAGGAAGGATGCCTCTTTAAGGAGGTTGTTACAAAGACAGAGGAGGAAGAAAAGACCAAGGTGGAAGTCAGAATAGACTCTGAATATTGGACTAGAGCACCAAGAAGCCAAAGGGAAGAAATCAAGTAGCTGAACAGAATATTTCAAAGGGCAGTGCAAGAAGACAAAGCAAAGTATTGTAATGAAATTTCCAAAGAGCTGAAGTCAGAAAATCAAAAGGGCCAAACTCACTCAGCATATCTTAAGCTGAAGGAACTGAATAACAAATTCAAACCTCAAGTTACAATACTTACGGATACTATGGAAAGAATATTAAATGATCTAGGAAGAATTAAAAGAAGATAGGAGTATACAGAGTAACTGTAACAAAAAGAATTTGCTGACACAGAATTTCATGAAACAGTATATGATCAAGAGACAATGGTGATGAAGGAGGAAGTTCAAGCTGCTCTGAAGGAATTGGCAAAAAACAAAGCTCTAAGAATTGATAATATACCAATTGACACATTTCAACAAACAGATGCTGCTCTGGACATGCTCACCAGGTAGTGCCAAGAAATCTGGAGGAAAACTACCTGGCCTACTGACTAGAAGAGATCTATATTTATTCCTATCCCAATAAAGGTGAATAAAGTGTGGAAATTATCGATCAATATCACTAATAGCACACATAAGCAAAATCCTGCTTAAGATTATGAAAAAAATGACTGGAATAGTATATTAATAGAAAACTATCAGAAATACAAGTCAGCACAAGAGACATTATTGCATTATTGCCAATGTCAAATGGATTTTGGCTGAACACAAAAAGGAATGTCTGTTTGTACTTCATTGACTATGCAAAGGTATTTGACTGTGTGGATCACAACAAACTGTAGCTAACCTGAGAAGAATAGGAATCTTATAATACTTGCTTGTGCTCATATGAAACCTATACTGGATCAGGAGGCAATCATCAGAACAAAGCAAGGAAACACTGCGTCATTCAAAAGTAGGAAAGGAGTGTTCCAGGGATGTGTCCTGTCTCTTTACCTTTTTATTCTGTATTCAGAACAGATCATTCAAGATGGTGGACTTTATGAGGAGGAGTGTGATATCAGGATTAGAGGAAGACTCATCAACAACCTGAGCTATACAGATGATACAACTTTGCTTGCTGAAACTGAGAAGGACCTGAAGTATTTGCTGCAGAAGGTCAGCGACTGTATTCTTCAGTATGGATTGAAGCTAAACATCAAGAAGACAGAGTCTTACCACTGGGCCAATTTAAAATTCTCTATATTGTGACTTTCATTTTAAGGCCTGTTAGTAACTCCACATGATGTCTTGATCCACCAATCATGCATATAATACCATAGAACGTGTTGTATTTCCCACCAGACACACTTCTAATACCGTAGGGTGTATACTACAAGTGGCAGGGCTCTTTGCATTGAAGCCCAGACTAATTGCAAAACCCTTTTCATCTGGAGTCTACTTAAAATTAAAAACCTTTTGCGTTACCTAGTATATAGGTTGAAAAGTATTCTTTCTTTTATTTTTTTGTTGTATGTTGAAAATGTACACAGCAAGAATCAGTATTCATTAGTGTGAAACCTGAAGATTCTTTTTTCCCCTTTAATGTATTTTTTTTCTTGTGGTGTACTGTTGAATTGGATCCACTTGGCACAAGGTCCAACTGCCTCTCCTTCTTCAGCAGAGCATGCGGTGGATTTAAACCGTGCACATTTGGGATTTCAAAGCAGCTTCTTGCCACTAGGCCACCAGAGCTCCCTTCTAAAGATTCTTAGCATGTGATTTTCTTTGTGGTAGGAAGCATACATGTAATACTTTGTCAATTAATTTTAGAGGGTGTATTCCAGACCACAAGATTCCTTAAAACTTTACTGATAAGATTATTGTTGTTATGTGCCATGGAGTTGCCTGTGACTCATAGCAACCCTATGTACAACAGCTCTGAGCTTTGTCCTATCCTCAGTCAGTCTCACTACTCTGACACACCTACCCCTATTACCCCTGAGCCAACCTCATCTCTGACAAACTTGACCCCACTGCCACAATAATTGTGACAATCCCTGTCATCCAGGGTCTTCCCCTCCTGCACTGACCTTCTACCTTTCCAAACCTGATGTTCTTCTCCAAAGACTAATTAGTCCCTCCTGGAATTCCTCTAGCTGAAAGAATTAAAAACCAAATTCAAGCAGAGTTGCAATACCAAGAGTGGCTATGGGAAAAGATCTTAAATGATCCAGGAAGCATCAAAATATGGAAAAATTAGCTACTGTCCCAAGAAGAACTGGTCGACATGGAAAAATTTCAGAAAATACAATATGAACAAGAGCCAGTAGTAATAAAGAAAGAAGTTCAAGCTACACTGAAGGCATTGGCAAAAATATAAGGCCCCAGAAATTGATGAGATATCAACTGACATTTCAACTAACAGATATGACCCTGGACAAACTCAATAGCCTATGCCAGGGTATGTGGAGGATAGCTGCCTAGCTAACTGATTGGGAAAATATTAATATTTTTAATATTAAGTAAATATAAAATTATTTATATTTTAATATAAAAGTATTAATAGTTCCCATTTCCAAGAGAAGTGAATACAGAAATTATCAAATGGTATCATTAATACCATATACAAGTAAAATATTGCTGAAGATTATCCAAAAATGGCTAAAACAGTACATTGACAGAGAACTGACAGTTCAAGAGAGTTTAGAAGAATACAACTGATTATTCTGGAATTCCCATTCCTCATGATAGGAAGATTTACATAATTACAATCCACTCAGTGGGATGCCTTTACATAGTCAATAAAACAAAGGTAAGCATCTTTCTGGTATTCTCTGCTTTTAGACAACAAAGATATCCCTTGTTCCATGTTCCTTTCTAACTTCAGCTTTAATTTCTGGCAGTTTTCTGTTGTCTGCTTAAGTAATTTTTAAATTATTTTCAGTAAGATTTTACTTGTCTGTAGTATTTATTATATCATTTTTTAATTTTTTAATTCTGTCGGATGACCTTTCTTTGGCATGGGTACAGATATAAATCTCTTCCAGTTAATTAGCCAAATAGCTGCCTTTCAAATTTCTTAGTATAATAATTTATGATGTTGTTGCTGTTCTTGATTGTCATTGAGTCTAGCACGACTCATAATGACCCTATGAACAAAAGGCCTGGAGCCTTTCTATAACTATCATCATTTATCAAAGTTCATAAAGTTTCCAGAGACATGTTGTTTAGGAAGTGGATGCTACTCCTGCTTCTAAACCTGTCTTAAACTGGGAGCTCCACCAAACACTGTCCACCATTTGACACCCCAATAGCACAAGGTTCAGCATCACAGCAACCCAAGGTTACCTCAGTACACCAAATTGACAGAAGCATGCTGTACCACTTAGAAGAATGCTCCTCCAAAATATAGTAACAACCGACTTTTAAATACAAAGGCCTTCCCTGAGGTCTTGTTGACTCTAAACAAAAATACAGAATGCTTCACGAATTTGCATGTCAGCCTTGCACAGAGACTATGCTAATCTTCTCTATATCGTTCCAATTTTAGTATATGTGCTGCTGAAGCAAGCACAATAATTCACGTAGAAATTTTTAAATGATAATTTGCTGTGTAAACTCATACCTTACATACAAGAAAGTACTTTAAGTGTCCTTTAAAATTAAATTTTAAGAGTTTTCTTAAGCATATGAATCACTGAATTACATTTTATCATTTAAATGCTAAAAAATAGAAGTTTTCATTCCTTTTCTTAAACTTTAAACCAAGAAACATTAATTTATTCAGCATAACTTAAATCTGCAATATTTATAATACTTTCGCAAAAAAATTATTTCTTCTCCTTTCATTTCTGTAAGCTAACTACAACATTTCGTTTCAATGACTGGAAACAAAATTTGTCCTGCATTATCAAAGGAGATCGTTCTTGAGCACTTAAGGGGAAATGCTATGTATGAAATAAAAGAAAATTCCTAATTGTTAATGGCAACACTCACTTAAAATAAGCTGTTATTGTTTTAAATGTTTTAATTTCTTTTTTTTTTTAAATGTTTTAATTTCTTAAACTATTTTCTAGTTAAATGTTTTATAGTCTGATCTACTCTCAATTTATCTTTGTTCAGTCAGTTGTAGCTATTACTTGGGAACACTATAAGTCTGATAATGATCCAAATTCCGAGAAACCCAAATCAAGCCAATTCTACTGCTGTTGAGAGATCCTGACTCTCATCAACTCACTGTTAGAGAGTTGAACTGCCCTATATGGTATACAAGACTGCAGACCTTTATGAAAGTAGACTGTCAATTCTTTTTCCTGCAGAGCAGCTTACAGATTTAAAATGCAGATCTTTAGATTAGGAGCTGAGTACTTTAAACCCCTGTGCTTCTAAATTCAGAAAAAGAATAGTAAAATACATGTTTGCATTATTCATTAATATACATTATTCATGCAGAAACAGGGCTATTGTGGGTGGGTTTTTTCTTCCTTTTTCTAGTCTTTAACATGTGATATCACTCACAGGTGTGAAAGGAAAACAGAGGCATATTAATCAAGTGGCTTCCACTCAATCTTCATTGTAATATAATAGTATTTCAATGATTGATTTATATGCCTTTTTTTAAATATTTGTGATTTTAATCTATAGACTTTAATTTTAAATATAAAACTATTTATTAAAATACTAGAAATATATTCTGATGCATAGCCTTTTAACTAATGCTGAGCTAAAATAATCATCCCAGTAAGATTGGGCTTGGTTAAGATTACATACCCACTAACCTAAGAATGTGATGCTCTCCATAACAAAATTTAGAGAGTTTTGGTGGCTTACTGGTAGAGCTGCACTGCCAACAGTTTGAATCCACCGGCTGCTCTGTGAGAGAAAGACAGGCAATCCCCTCCCATGTGGTTTTTAGCTTCTGAAAACCATGCTGAGTCCAAGCTGACTCAATGGTACATAACAACAATGTAACAAAATCTACTATGTCATCTACAAGTAATAGGCATTAGAATAGTATGAAGCCAAGGCATTAATAAATACTTAAGAAAATTTTCCAAAATGTTTCCCACCTTTCTTTATGTAACAGCCACGTAAGTAAAAGGATATTTGGCTCAACTACTTACATTAAGGGAGCTCTGGTGGGCTAATCTGTAGAGAGCTGAACTTCTGACTAAAAGACTTTATCTCTCAAGTAGCTGGAATCTACCAGGCGCTCCTCGGGAAGAAGATGAGCAATCTCCTCCCATGGGATTTACAGCCTCTGAAACCCAATGCGGGATCAATTACTAGTTGGTTCCAATTTAACAACAATAACTCTGTCTTACATTAAAGCATAGCTTTGCACAAAGTCCTCCACCTCGTTCTAATTTAATTCTCTCATTGTTTCGGTCTTTAAATTTTATTAATTTTTCCAATTATGGTAAAATACAAAAATACTTAGAGATTTCATACAAAATTTAAGACTGACACCTAAATACTTGCCAAGTGTAAACCCTGATGCTATCTCACAATGGTTTCCTCAAATAGGGGTCCATGTGGGTGTCCCATTCCTGTCATTCCATGGTCAAAAAGTCCCTAGACTCTAAACTATTTCCATTCCCAAGTCTATTCTTCTTTCTATGATTCACTGATAACCTATGACACACATATGACAAAACTTTTCTTGCTGAAATGAAGAGACCCTAAAGCCCTTACAGATGAACAGCAATGACTACATGATTCAGTATGGCTTACATAAAGAGCACAAAAATCCTTACTACTGAATTAGTGAATAACATTATGATAAAAGGAGAAAAATTTAAATTGTCAAGGATTTCATATTCTTAGATCCACATTCAATGCCCATGGAAGAGGCAGCCAAGAAATCAAAAGACATTGCATTGGGTAAATCAATTGTAAAGGATTTCTATAAAATGTTAAAATCCTCACAACTGAAACAATAAGCATTATATCCTGATAAATAGCAGGGCTAGAACAAATGGAAGTTGCCAAAGATCTCATATATCAGAACCAAAAATGGTTCTGAAAAAAAAGTCAACAACTCAAAAGATGGGCTTTTTATAGACAAGTCTGTTGTAGATTTAAAGTTTTTTAAAAATCAAAGATATTACTTTGAGAACTAGGGTGTACCTGACCCAAACTATGGTATTTTTAATAAACTCATATGCACACTTCTTCTAGGTGGTATAACACTGGTCTGTGCGTTGCTGTACAGAGGTAACTCATGGTTGCTGTGATGCTGAAGACTGTGACAGTGATGTGCCAATCGTGGTAATGGGTACCCATGGTGGACAGTGTTGGCTGGAGCTTCCCGACTAAATCAAGCCTGGAAGCAGGAGCAGCATCCACTTCCAAAATGGCTTACCTCCGGGAACTCTGTACAACAGTGCTCAGGCTGTTCGTTCATAGGGTCACTATGAGTCCTCTACGACTCGATGGCATCAAACAACAACATATGCACACTGCACAATAAATAAGGAAGACTAAATAAGAATCAGTGCCTTTGAAATAGGGTCTTGGTGAAGAACACTGACTCTGTCAGGACTGCCAGGAAAATAAAAACAAAAACCTATTTTGAAAAAGGACAGCAAGAAAGCTCGTTAGGAATGAATATAGTTTAAAACATCCTTCCTCATACTTTGAGCATGTTGTGGGGAAGTGGAGAAGTCCCAGCCCCTAGCCCTACCCCTAAACTTGGTAAAATTGAAGAAAAAGGAAAAAGATCTTCAAGTACATGGATTGACATAGCAGCCACACAATAGACAGTAACAGCACAAAAACATTCCTATTGTGGAACAAAATAAGGCACTGTGTCCAAAATATTGTACCAAAATAGGCCTCTTATGAGTTAAACCCACAGGTTTATGCCTTATAACATGAATTATTCATATTAAGCTAACAATTTAATCATTTTTTTCTAACAATTTAATCTTGCTGGGCTCCACAATCAACCCTCTTGGCATCAGCTGTCAGGAAATCAAAAGATGAGTTGCATTGGGAAAGTCAGCTGTCAGGGATAGCTCTCTCCAGAGTGCTAAGGAGAAATAATGTCAGTCTAGAGACTAAGGTGCAGCTGATCCAGGTCATGGTCTTCTCTATCACTTGCTATGCATCTGAGAGTTGGAGATTAACTAAGGATGACAGAAGATTCGATGCCTTTGAGTTGTGGTGCTGGAGAAGAGTATTGAACATACCAGGGACTGCAAAGAGAACGAACAGATCTGTCCTGGAGAGGGCAAAACCAGATTACTCCTTGAAGGTATAGATTGTGATGCTCCATCTCACATACTTTGGGCATATTGCCAGAAGTGACCAGTCTTCGGAGAAAGACATCATGGATGAAAGACCCCGGATGAGATGGATTGACACACTGACTGTGGCAACGGGAGCAGGTGAGTCAGAGATAGTGAGATTGGCTCAGGATAGAGCAGGGTGCATAGTCGACTCCATGGTATATAACAACACAAGTTTATGTGTATGCTAACAGGAAACGGATGCCAAACTTCAGTGTGTGTATGTGTGTGTGTGTGTGTGCATAAATCTGTATCTCCCCATATACACACCTTGAACTTGACACTACATGTGTGTGTGTGTGTGTGTATGTATGTGTATACACACACTTTATGCACATATTGAATAGCCCCATCACGTGTGCCAGGAGTTCTAGAATAAAATCAGCGGGTGCTGCGGTCCCCACCAGCAGGAGACTTTCTGGAGACGCCTGCAGGTACAAGTCTCCAGACTCCTGAAGGAGCGGCGGGGGCAGGTTTGTGGCTGAGGCGCAACGGGCGCGCGCGCCTAACGGGCCGCCAGCCTCTCCGCGCTCCCGCTGCCGCCGTCCGCCCCGCCCGCCGAGCCCGCCGCGGCAGGCTCAGTGGCCCGCTTCAGGAAAGAGAGCCAAAATCCTTCGGAGAGCAAATAGCCAGAGTTGGAGAATTAAAGGCGTGGAAATTATAGGGTGGGAGAGCTTTGAAGAGCTGAAAGCATGAGGATATCCCGTGAGGGAAGGAAGAGCCAACCTGGCCGCGACCAGGAGCGGAAGACGATTAGAGTTACTCCCGGAAGCCACCCGCCGAGAGAGAATAGAATCTTCAAGTTAGAATCGCTGCTTTCATGTCTATGGTCCTTGGAATTCAACCTCTAGGTAGCCAGAAAGAGCTCAGGGTTTTGCAAAAACAACGACCATAGCGCAAAAGCAACATGCGTCCCTGGGTGGGCTCGAACCACCAACCTTTCGGTTAACAGCCGAACGCGCTAACCGATTGCGCCACAGAGACGCTGGTGCAAACTACCTCTACTGGTATAGCCTTTATGAAGAAAAACAAAGACAGCACATGGATTTCCTGATTCGTAGTATTAGAAATCGGGATTTTTTTCATTTTTTTTTAAGACGTTCTGACCTTTGAAACTTTTTAAGAGCACTGGAAAATTATAAAGTACCGTTTTTATGGACGTAAAAGTTGCAGACGTGTATTAAAATACTCTTGCTTTATTCCAATTTTCCTTTGGAACGGCTGTTTGAGGAAAATAAATGTTTCTGATTAGTTGTCCTTTGTAAGGAAATAAGTATTTTCGTATCATGAGTTGAGAAACTTCCTTTTATTCCAGCTAATTGTCTAGTACCTTAGTCACTAATCTTCATTAATTACTAAGTAGCATTCCAAGGTCAATTTCATTGTATTTGACTCCTTTAATTCTTCTTTTCAGGTATTACTAAATATATATGCAATCTCTGTTTTTCTCACTAGTCTACAATGCAATTATTTGTCACACATTCTTTGTTTCTAACATAAAAACAATCAGGAAATACACAAGTCCTGTGCATTGTAGATTATTACTAAATCTGCTTGTGTTTCTCTGGAAGTTGCATTTGAGCAACACACCATTCTCAAGATATTTATAAACTGATCTGAGGAAAGTAGTTTAAAAGGAAGAAAAAAGTAATTTGTGATTACTGGAAATTCTTAGCACATAAACACTGCTAGACAAGATCTCGGAAAATCTTTACATTTTTGTATACATATTTTCAGATGCCTTTTAAAATGTCTTTCTTTCATCAGTAAATTGCTAGGTTCCACTTGAGCACTTTAAAGAAGTTCTCTTCTCAGAACGTGAGAAGATTAAAAATCTTCTATCACTCAAGTCTTCTAGCCAGAATCACCCCTTCCCTGAAGAAATATGTATGTATCATTTTTATCGATGATGTATGAGACTCTTGGTCCAAGCATCATTTTTTTTGCTCCTTTTGTGTGAAAAAGCAACTTAAACTGGCCTTAGAACTGATTAGCAGGGTTCCTCAAAATCACTCTATAGCTATACAGCTGTGAAATTATACCAAGCTGTACCACTGTGCTTTCAATAGACAGTTATAAATGAACTTGAAAATTCTGAATTTGAAAAACAATCTAGAAACACTCATTTTTTTAAAAAAAAACCATAGGAGTCTGATTTCCATTTATAATGTTACCTTCATGCTTTCCATTTTATATATGTTAATGGAAGCTACTGGCTTTTCTTCTCCCAAAATGAAATGTCCTTGCCTCTGCTGATGTTTTTGTGATTATCCCATTAGAACAAGTGCAAATAATGTGCCTCATCACCTACCTTATTTATCTAGTGCAACTATAACAGAATCTCTCAACTTGATAACTGTAACAAACGAAAAGAAAATTCTCCCCCTCTCCGTTTAGGAGGTTAGGAGTCTAAATTTGTGGTGCTGGCTTTAGCTTTCTCTCAGTCAGCTCTAGGGGAGTAAACTTGTCTCTCTCTCTCTTTTTTTAATAATTTTAATGAGCATTTACAGAGATTTTGGATTTCCATTCATTCATTGCTGCACTTCTCTCCCACCCATCCCTCCCCCCCCCTTCGCTCCTCTCTTTAAAAATATGGAAAATATTTTAAAATATGTCATCCTTGCGCAGGGGCCATGCTAATCTTCTCTGTATCGTTCCAATTTTAGTATATGTGCTGCCGAAGTGAGCACTAAACTTGTCTCTTTAAGCTACCACTTGTGGGCGAAGCATGGGCAATCTCCTCCAGTCTATTAACTGCCTCTGAAAACCCGCCTGAGGGTCAGCTATAGGTCGACTCCATGGTAAACAACAAAAACTACCTGTTTTAATCTCTTTTCTGTCTCAAAAGAGTGATTCAAGCAAAGCCTGCACTAATCCTGTCTCAACAAAGACAAACCCATTTCCAAATGGAATTATAACCACAAGTATAGAGGTTAAGATTTATAATACATATTTTAGGGACATACAATTAAATTCATAATACCATCTATTCATTCAATATTTACTCTCCTGCTTAAAATAATATTTGGAACACTTAGATTCATGCAAATATTTTTAGCTCTAGTCTCTTCTCCTCACTCAATCATCATGCATGTTTACTTCTAAGAAGAATAGAATTGATTGAGCAAATTAATCCAGGAAGGAATATTTATTTACTGTTGTTGTTGTTAAGTGTTGTCAAGTCAATCACGACTCATAGCTACCCTATGAACAAAAGACTTTAACCCTGTTTTATAACTAGTTTCTCCAAGTTCATAGACTTTTCAGAGGCATGTTGTTTGGAAGTGGAATGCCAATCCTGCTTCCAAGTATATCTTAATCTGGGAGCTCCAACAAACACTGTTAGGGTCACCTGTAACTATTTGAGACACCAATGGTACAGTGTTAAGTATCACAGCAACCCCAAATTTCCTCAGTAGAGCAAACTAACAGATCAGTGCTCTACCATTTAGGAAAATATTAATTTTAAACAAAAATTAATATTGCTAAAATGACAGTGTTACCAAATTGATGAAGGATTTATCAATATGAGGACTTATTTGGAAACAAGTCTGACAACCTAGTTCTGTAGCTTGTGCATTTTTAATACTATAAATGTCTATTTCCACAGTTAATAAATCTTAGTCTTTTAAAAAAAACCCCAACTCTCCTCTTAAATATACTTCAAAAGAACATCTAAAGATTAAAAATACTATTGAGGGGAATCTGAATATTTTAATACAATTTATGAATACCAACTGTTGCTTCTATGCAAAGTATCTACTTACAAAAGTAAGAGAGCAGTCAGTAAGAGCTGTCATTTAAATAGTTTTGATTATCTCGATTTAGGTCTTAAAACGCAATCCTTAAGCCCACTGAATGAACCTTAGAACTATGCATTATCTTTCCTTGTATTTCAGGATAATCCTAAAAAAAATTATTCCATATCATTTTATTAGAAATCAGGTCATTAGAATTACTAAAAGTAGAAATTACTAATATTTTGCCCCTTTTGAAAACATCATATAATACCTGAACTGCAGGAATACTCATATCCAAGGGTTGACTTGTCTGGATTAGTAGGCCTTAAATATTTCATATCCTTCTTAAAAAGGAAAAAGAGGAAAGAAAGGACATCTATGCAGATCGGATCCAGCTATCATAACAATTTTACTTAAAGTAAAATGGACCACACTTACCTTACAACCTCTCAGGTATTATGAACTGAATGCTTTCAGATAATGTGCCTCCCATTTCATCCCAACAAAACAGACAATCCTTAAATAACTGTCACACACAGAATTTCTGTGGACATTATTATGAACAACTTTAATTCTTAGCAAATAACCTTCAGAAGGATAATGATTCAATTGTTGCTAAAACACAAAATGCACTGAGTTAGGGAAATCACTATAAAGATTATGATACTAGAGAAGAAATGCTAAAACAAATGTCACTTAACAAGACCATTTTTCAAAGCCAATTTGAGTCACATTTAAAATTAATTTATGGTAAATGAGTTTTTTAAATAGTTAATTAAATCATTAAGCTTATAAAAGGTGTGCCCTACTCACCAAAAACATAAAACTACTGACTAAGGTCAGTTATTAATTTAGTAGGCCAAAAGCAGCATGACACAAAACATCGAATAGAAAATATGTTTCCATATGACTGACTATTAATTTGGATCTACTAATCCACAATCATTTGTGCTCATAAGAAACCCATAAATAGCAGTTGTTTGAAAAGAACAAAGTACAGCATGATTTTAAATCAGGAAAAGTGTGTGTCAAGGAGGTATTCTTTCTCCATACCTAAACAATCTATATATAAATTATATAAATTATTTGAGAAGCTGAACTATTAAAAGAATGTGACATCAAGATTGCAGGAAGATTCATCAGCAACATGTGTTATGCAGATAATACAACCTTGCTTACAGAAAGTGAACTGAAGCACACTGATTGAAGAAGATCAAAGATTGTAGCCCTCAATAAAAATTATACCTCAACATCAAGAAAACAAAAATCCTCACAGGCCCACAACTGGACCAATAGGCAACATCATGATAGATGGAGAAAAGATTAAAATTGTAGTCATTTTCTTTTACTTGGATCTGCTTTCAACACTCATGATAGCAGCAGTGAAGAAATCAAAAGACATGTTACATTTTACAAATCTGCAGTCAATAATGCCTTTAAAGTACTAATCAGCAAGGATGTCAGTTGAAGACTATAGTGCACCTCAGAGCTAATAGCAGAGAGGAGAAACAGTGAGTTTGCATTTAAACGAATGTGCTGGGGAGGAACTTGACCAGAAATGATCCATCACAGGAATATGTTTCAAGTGAAGGTAAAGAAGATCCAGAAGTTGAATTTTTAAAGTCACTAACAACCAAACAAAACCAGAAACTTCTCAGGAAATTGGATCAACTTGAGAATAAAAAGAAGAAAAGGGGGGAAAAGATAGACAATAGAAAAGGCTTCAAATGAGCAAAAGAAAGCATAAAAAAAAATCATCCTCATCATTCTCTTCTTCCTCCTCGGACCTCTTCCTCCTCTTCCTCTTCAAGGAAGACTTCAAAGAGCTGCAGTGAAAGTGAGACTGAGAGAGACAGACAACAAAGGGGGGGAAGCACAGAAGAAAAGTGTTCCCGATATTATAAAAAAAGAAAAAGACAAGTTTAAGAAGAAAAAGCTTGATGAAGAACTTTCTAGTAGTAACAAGGGAAAAGACAGGGAACCACCTAAGTTTTTCAAGCTAGAAAACTCTCAGAAGAATAACAAACGGAGTCATTCTGATTCTGACAACAATTCCAAAAGCTGTAATTATAACCCAAACAAGAAAGGGTCTGAAAGAAATGGAATAGCAAAAGCCAAAGCATGGAAGAGAGGAGTAAAAGCCAAAACATAAGTCATAGACGTTATAAACAGATTAGAAAATGGACACAGTGAAGCCCCAGTGAAAAGCATAGCAGAAGAAATGACACCAGGAGTCATGACACAGACACATGCAGAGGAGACAGTGCACAGGGAGAACTCAGAAGATAAGCATCCTAGAGTGACACAGGGAGAGTGAAGCCAAAGTAGAAAATAAAGGAGAGACAATATGTGAAAGTACCTGAAAATTAAAGTATTTCCACTTAATGGATACCTTTTGGTAAAGGCTATATTATATTGTGGTCTTTCTAATAAAAAAAGCTTAGTTTTCCATCACAGCCAACAGCCACATCAAGTACAAAACTACATGAATACTGTAAGAATGAATTTTGCAACTATGAGATATCATCTCCCCCCAGTCAGAACAGCAAAATTTAACAGAACAGCAAACAACAAATGCTGGCAAGGTTGTGGAGAAACTGGAACACTTGTTCCCTGTTGGTGGAAGTGTAAAATGGTGCAACCACTGTGAAAGGTGGTGTGGCGTTTTCTCAAAAAGTTGCAAATAGAAATACCATTTGATCCAGCAATTCCAATACTGGGAATATACCCTAAAGGGACCATAACTGACATCCAAGCAGATATATGCACACCCATGTTTATCAAGGCTTTGTTCACAATATTAAGGAGTTGGAAACAACCCAGGTGTCCATCAACAAATGAATGGATAGAGAAGATGTGGTATATTCACATAATGGAATACTATGCTGCATTGAAAAGACATTATGTTGAGTGAAATAGCTCAGTCACAAAGGGACAAATGCTGCATGGTACCACTGTCATAGAATGGGACAGACATCAGGGTTGGCGTAAGACTGAGAAAAACTGGATAGATTATGTATACTACATTGAAATAGATGAGGGAGAGAATAATTTAAAAGTTATTTATGATAGGGTATTATGGTTATCACAAGAGTCCAGACTTAAGGTTGCATAGTGGAGTGTCCTCGGGGCGGTGGGAGGGGTGCGGGGGGATTGTATACCAAAGAAATAATTTTTCTTTTGCTTTTCAAAGAGAGGAGGGAACTGGGGGTGGGGGAAGGGGAGGGTTGGGCAGGGAGAAAAGGGCAACAATGAATAAATGGAAATCCAAAATCTCTGTAAATATTCATTAAAAATAATAAAATAAAATTTTTAAAAAAAGAATTTTGCAAGTATTTGTAAGTAATCTATTTTGGGACTATGGAAATATTTTATGTTGGTAAATGTTTCTTGTGCCTTGTACTAGATAAAAACCCTAGAAAACCATTTGACATTTTCTTTGTCCTGAAATAATAAAAGAATGAACTTACAAAAAAATAAAGAGAATTGATGCCTTTGAGTTGTGGTGCTGGAGAAGAATCTTTAACATGTCATGGACTACAAAGAAAAATAAGTTTGTCTTGTTGTTGTTGTTGTTGTTGTTGTTGTTATGTGCCGTCGAGTCGTTTGCGACTCATAGCGACCCTATGCACAAAAGCCCTAAACCCTGCTCTATCCTGCGCCAACTGCACTGCCTCTGACACACCCATCCCGATTACCCAAGTCACCGAATAAATCCATCTCATAGAGGGTCTTCCCCTCCTGCGCTGTCCCTCCACCCTCCCAAGCATGATGTCCCTCTCCAAGAACCCGTCCCTCCTGGCAACATGCTCAAAGTATGTCAGACGAAGCCCCAGAATACTTGCCTCCAAGGAGTAGCTTGGTTTTAATCCTCTCCAAGATGAATCTGTTTGTTTTCCTGGCAGCCCATGGTACATTCAGTACTCTTCTCCAGCACCACAGTTCAAAGGCATCAACTTTCCTTCTGTCCTCCCTAGTTATTGTCCAACTCTCTGATGCATAACAAGCGATTGCAAAGACCATGGCCTGTATCAGGTTCACCTTAGTATCCAGAGCGACACCATTGCTCCTGAGTACTTCAGAGAGGTCCCTAACAGCAGACTTTCCCATCGCGATACACTTTTTTATTTCCTGACTGCTGGTGCCAAGAGTGTTGACTGTAGAGATGAGCAAACTGAAGCTGTGAACAATCTCAATCTCTTCGCCATCCATCCTGATGCTGCCAATTGGTCCAGTCGTGAGAATCTTTGTCTTCTTGACATTGAGCCTCAGTCCATACTGAAGGCTGCAGTCCTTAACCCTCCACAGCAAGTGCATGAGGTCGTCCACAGTTTCAGCAAGCAGGGTTGTGTCACCTGCATAACGCAGATTGTTAATAGATCTTCCACCAACCCTGATGCCACAATTCACCTCATAGAGCTCAGCCTCTCGGATAATCTGCTCTGCATACATGTTGAAAAGGTATGGAGACAGGATGCATCCCTGGCGCACACCCTTCCCAATTTTGAACCATGCAGTGTTACCCTGCTCTCTTCTGACTACTGACTCTTGGTCCAAGTATAGGTTTCGTATTAGCACAATTAAATGTTCTGGGATTCCCATTCTTCTCAGAGTCAGCCACAGTTTGTTATGATCCACACAGTCAAATGCCTTTGCATAATCAATGAAACACAGATAGACATTCTTCTGGTATTCTCTGCTTTCAGCCAAGATCCATCTAACATCAGCAACAATATCCCCAGTACCACGACCCCTTCTAAACCCAGCCTGGACTTCCTGAAGTTCTCTGCTAATCGTTTTTGGATAATCTTCAGTAGAATCTTGCTTGCATGTGAAATCAATGACACTGTTCTGTAGTTTCCACACTCAGTTGGGTTACCTTTCTTTGGAATGGGAACAAATATAGATCTCTTCCAGTCAGTTGGCCAAGTGGTTGTTCTCCAGATTTCTTGGCACAACTTGGTGAGCACATCCATCTGTTATCTGAAGTACTTCAATTGGTATACCATCTATTCCTGGGGCCTTATTTTTTGCTATTTCCTTCAAAGCAGCTTGAACTTCTTCCTTCATCACCATAGGCTCTTGCTCATATGTTATTTCATTAAATTCTTCTGTATCTGCCAATTCCTTTCTGTATAATAGTCACTTTATTTCATAGGTCTGGAACTGAATCTGCAATATCTCTGAAGTATGTCTGTCTTTTTATTAATGAGAGTATAGCATTTAGATTAGGTCGGAGGATCTAAATCTCTGACCATAAGGCCAAGTTGATATATCCAGGAGAATTAGCAGTTACTGTTTCAGTCCCTCTCTATGCCCTCTAAGTAATCTGGAGCCAGGGTTCCAGGCAGCATGCAAGGAGAGTGAAACTGTCATTCCACATCTCCAGCTAAATCTCCAAATGTATGGTTTTAGGGTAGAGTGGAGAGTGTACATAACAATGCTCCAAAAATAATCTTTCCAAAGTTCATCTCCAAAGAATGGAGAAGAAACCTTGAACTAGAGATTAAAATCAACTGAATGATAAAAATGACTACACCAGCAAAGAGTTGGTATTCTTTGCAATAAGCAATTCACTCAATGAAGTTAGCCAATGCATTATTTTAAAAAATTTAAAGTACATAAACATTATTGTTATTATTATTATTATTAATTATTTCCAATGACACAGGTATAATCTAAGTTTTAAACAAACCCAGTCAGTTTAAAATACTTATTTGCAATATGTAAGTGTACATATAGCTGCTCTGCAGGAGGAAGATAGGCAATCTCCTCCCGTGCAATTAACTGCCTCTGAAAACCTGCTGACAGGTCAGCTATGGGTTGGTTCCCACTCAACAGTACACATCAAGAGA
>NW_006399804.1:4987101-5014674 GCF_000299155.1 Elephantulus edwardii
ATGCAGTGTTTCCTTGCTCTGTTCTGATGACTGTCTCCTGGTCCAAGTATAAGTTTCACATAAGCAGAATCAAGTGTTTTGGAATTCCCATTCTTCTCAAAGTCAGCCACAGTTTGTTGTGATTCACACAGTCAAATGCCTTTGCATAGTCAATGAAACACAGATAGACATTCCTCTGGTACTTTCTACTTTCAGTCAAGATCCATCTGACATTAGCTATAATATCCCTAGTGCCACAGCCTCTTCTAAGTCCAGCCTACACTTCAGGCAGTTCTCTGTTGATGTGCTGTTCCAGTCGATTTTGGATGATTTTCAGCAGAATCTTGCTTGCATGTGATATCAATGATAGCTATCTAGTATTACAAAATAATTCATCATAGAATAGGGCAAATGACAGTTGCTCTAATACAGTAAAATATTATTCTGCCAAAAGAATGATTGCTGAATTTTAAATAGGATTTTATAAAAAGCACTAGCCGAGCACCCTGCATTTTCCAGATACAGTAAAAGTCCCTTGGAATAATTTAGTCAATAAGCATAATGTTGTTGCTGTTTTGTTATGCGTCATCAAGTCACCTGCAACTCATAGTGACCCTATGTACAATAGCTCTGAAGCCTGCCCTGTCCTGAGCCAGTCTCACTGATTCTGACATGCCAACTCCCATAGCCCTAGTTACTGTATAAACCCATCTCATCGAAGTTCTTCCTCTCCTCTGCTGTCCCTCCAACCTTCCAAGCATGCTGTCCTTCTCCAAGGATCAGTCCCTCCTGGCCACATGCCCAAAGTATGTGAGACGGAGCTTCAAAATCCTAGCCTCCAAGGAGAAACTTGGTTTCATCCTCTCCAAGTAGATCTATTTGTTTTCTTGGTAGTTCATGGTATGTTCAAGATTCTTTTCCAGCACCACAACTCAAAAATCAACCCATAGCTGACCCTCCAGTGGGTTTTCAGAGGCAGTTAATCACACAGAAGGAGACTGTTTATCCTTCTCCCATGGAGTAGCTGGTGGATTTGAACCATGTGCCTTCAAAATTCCAGTGCAGCTTCTTGCCACTATATAATAAAAATATTCACACTCACAATGTGTGGGTGGAACTAATGACACGAGACATTTGTGTAGAAATTGTTGAATAGGAACCTAAATTGCTGTGTAAACCTTCACTGAAAACACTTATTTTTTAAGTTAGTTCTTTTTCTCCAATGGTCCTACAAGAATACTACCACATTTTGGGCAGCCTAAGTTGAACTGTCATCTCTGAATCCTCTTTTATTTTCTACCTTTCATAAGTTAACAAATTCATTCAGCCTACCTTTACATCTTCAAACATATTCAATGTTTCTCCAAATTCATCATAGAATAGAGAAACTCTTTTGAAAAGCTGGACTTTATGAAGAACATGGTATCAGGATTAGAAAAAGACTTATCAACAACCTAGGTTATGAAGATAGCACAACATTGCTTGTTGAAAGCAAGGGAGGACTTGAAATGCTTGCTGCAGAAGATCAGAGACTACAGCTTTCTGTATGGATCATATGGATCTCAGCATCAAGAAAACAGAAATCCTGACCATTTTACCTATAGGCAACATCATTACAGATGGACAAAAGATTGAAGTTGTCAATTATTTTATCTTTCTTAGATCCACAATCAATATCCTTGGTGTCAGCACTTGAGAAATCAAGATTTCTTGGGAAAATCTGCTTTCAAAGAGCTAAGGAGGAGGAATGTTAGTTTGAGGACTAAGATGCATCTGATTTAAGTTGTGGTCTTCTCCTATTTGCTGTGCATCTGAAAGCCGGACAATGAATAAGGATGACTGAATAAGAATTGATACCTTTGAGCTACAATGTTGGGGAAGAGTATTGAACAGCCCAGGGATCAGTAAAAAAGAAGAAACTCCTCAAAATGATGGCTTGATACTGTGACTATCACAACGAGATCACGTATATTAGAGCTGATAAGGATAGCACAGTATAGGGCAAGGTTCAAATCCATCATTCATTGGGTCTCTGGAAGTCATTGTATATTCAACATCACCTAATAACATGTTTGCATAGATTCAACCTTTCTATTGCTTCCTATGCATTTGAAATTGTAGCTATTTCTGAAAGATGGAATAAGGATCACAGAAGAATCGATGCTTTTGAATTGTGGTTTTGACAAAAAAATATTGAATGTCCTATGCACGGCCAAAAAAATAAACAAGTGTGTCTTGGTGAAAGTGCACCAGGATGCTCATAAGAGGCAAGAACGGTGAAATTTCATCTCACACATTCTTTGGGAACGTTGTCAGGAGGAGCCACTCTTTGTGAAAAGACATCATGTTGGGAAAGGAAGAAAGGAAGTCTCTCAAGGAGAAGGATTGACACAGTCACTGTAACAATGGGTTGGAGCATATGGGGGATCATGAGGATGGGGCAGAACAGGGCACTGTTTTGATCTGTTGTTTATATGGTCGCCATGAGTGATAGCTGACCCTGCCACATAACTACTTTCCCAGTATGTCTCAACTTTTATCTCCTTTCCATTCTCCTACATATTCCATGTATCTGCTTCCCTACATACAACCTAAACTCCAATAAATGTATACCAAAATACTGTTTAATAAATGAGCATTTACTGGAAGACCTGAATACCGAATACTGAACATGCACTACTTTGCTTTCTCATCTATTCTTTAAGATGGATATGATTGTTGTGTCAGTTGTATGGATAAGTAAACCAAAGCTTTTTGTTGTTTTTGTTGTTTTTGTTAAGTGCCATCAAGTCAAGCAAAACTCATAGTGACCCTATGAACAACAGACCCTGAATCTTTTTCTATCCCGTGCCATCATCATCAAGGTGCACTGAGGCATTGGCAAACAATTGTTGTTATTGTTGTTAGGTGCTGTCAAGTCGAGAATGACTTATAGCAACTCTGTGAACAAATGGTCTGAACTCTGTTCTATCCTGCGCCATCCTCACACTTTCTGACACACAAGAGACCATTGCAGCAGTCATTGTGTTAATCCACCTGGTGGAGGGTCTTCTTCTCTTTTCCGACCCTCCACCCTTCCCAATATCATGTCCTTCTCCAAGAAATAGTACCGTCTAGCAACATTCCCTAAGTATATGAGGTGAAGCCACATCATTATTGCCTCCGAAGAGCATTCCAGCTACATCCTCTCCAAGACATAGTTGTTTGTTCTTTTAGCTGTCCATGGGATGTTCGGTGTTGTTTTTCCTACACCACAACTCAAAGGCATCCATTCTTCTTCTGTCATCCTTATTTATTGTCCAGCTCTCAGATACTTAGCAAAAAACTATTGTTGTTGTTGTTAAGTGCCACGAGTTCACAGGCAACTCATAGCGACCCTATGAAGGAGAGTCCTCAGTGCTTGGGTGTCTTTCATCCTCTCTCCAATTTCATAGGGTTTCTGGAGGCAAGCTATTATGGAAGTGGATGCCACTCCTTCCAAGCTAGCAAAAAATTAGGCCTCAAGAATTGAAGAAATATCATTTGAGGTGTTTCAGAAACAGATTTAGCCCTAGACATTCAGATCTATGCCAAGAAATTTGGGAGACATCTACCCAGACAACTGAACTGGAAAAGATCCACAAAAAAAGGTGATCCAACAGAATGTGGAAATTATCGAATATCATTAGTCTCATAGGCAAGTTAACTCTTACTGAAAAGTATTCAAAAACTGGAATTGCCAAAAATTCAAGTTGGATACATAAGAAGCCATGGAACAAGGGATATCATTGCTGATGTCAGATAGATCTTGATTAAAAGCATAAAATAACTTGTTTTCTTGACTATGCAATGGCATTTAACTACACAGACCATAACAAATTAAGGGTAACATTGAGGAGAAAGGGGAATTCCAATCACTTAATTGTGCTTTTGCAAAATCTAAAAATGGACTAAGAAGTAGTTGTCTGAGCTAAACAAATACTGCCTGGTTTAAAATCAGGAAAAGGTTGTATCTTCTCTCCAAACCTATTCAATATGTATGCTGAATAAACCACTCAAGAAGCTGGACTAGGTGAAGAAGAATCTGGCATCAGGATTGAAGGAAGTTCAGTAACAACTGCAACATGATGGAGATGACATATTCTTGTTTGCAAAAAGTAAAGAAGACTTGAAGCACTTGGTGCAGAAGATCAAAGACTACAACCTTCAATACAGATTACATTTCAACATCAAGAAAACAAAAATCCTCACAACTGAACCAATAGGCATTAGGATGAATGGGGAAAATACTTAAGTTATCAAAGATTTCATTTTACTTGGATCCACAATCAATACCCAAAGGAATATTGTCATTGTTATGTGCTGTCAAGTCATTTGCCACACAACAGCTCTGGACCCTGCTCTATTTTGAGCCAATTTCATTATTTGTGACACACCTACTCCCATTACCCCAGTCACTGAGCCAATCCATCTCATTCAGGGTCTTCCTCTCTTGCACAGTGCCTTCACCCTTCCAAGCCTAATGTCCATCTCCAAGGGCTGGTCCCTCCTGGTCACATGCCCAAAGACCTGTTTGTTCTCTCAGAAGTCCATAGTATTTTTAATACTCTTTTCCAGTACTACAGCTCAAAGGCATCAATTCATCTTCTATCATCCTTAGTCATTATCCAGCTCTCTGATGTATAGCAAGTAATTGCAAAGACCATGGCTTGGATCAGGCATGACCTTAGTCTCTAGACTGACATCGTTGTTCTTCAGTACTCTAGAGAGGCCTTTGATGGCAGATTTTCCCAATGCAATTTATCTTTTTATTTCCTGGTTGCTGGTACCAAGAGTGTTGATTGTGGAGCCAAGCAAGTTGAAGCTGTTAACAATCACAGTCTCTTCTCCTTATTATCTGTATCACCCATGATAACAGCAGTCAAGAAATTAAAAGAAAAGAAAGAAATCCAAATAGATGTTACAATAATCAAATATGCTGTCAAGGACCTCGCCAAAGTGCTTTAGAGGTCAGTTTAAATATTAAGATGTGTCTGATCCAAGCCATATTCAGTTGTTTCCTATGCATCTTAATGTTGGACAATGAATAAGGATGATTCAAGAAGAATTGATATGTTTGAACTGTAGTGTTGGAAAAGACTACTGAATATCCCACAGACTGTCAAAAGAGCAAACAAGTCTGTCTTGGAGGAATTACAACCAGGGTGGTCCTTACAGACAAGGATGGTGAAACTTCGTCTAACTTTGGGCATATTGTCAGGAAGGGCCAATCCCTGGAAAAAGGCATTATGCTGGGAAAGATAGAAGACGACAGACAGACTCTTAATAAAGTGAAATGACACAGTGACTGTAAAAATGGGTGTATCAGAGATTGTGAGCATGACACAGCTTAAGATAAACTTCAGATCTGTTGTTCACAAAGTCATGATGAATCCTATTTGATATCATGGCACCTAACAACAATTACTACAATTATTTCTTATTCTTGCATGTTGTTATGGATCATAGAGTTGGAACTGACTCATAGCTCACCCCAATCCCCAGTGGTTTTTCACAGGCAGTTTAATCACAAAGGATAAGACTGTCAATCTTTTTCCTGTGGTGCAGCGGGTGGATTTGAACCTCATATCTTTGTATTGTCAGTCCAATGTCTTACCACTAAGACACGTAAAAGTTGAATGTTGTTGTTTTTTGTACCACCAAGTTGGAACTGACCCATAGCTGACCCTCTGGCCAGTCTTCAGAGGCAGTTAATCACACAGAAGGAGATTTCCCATCCTTCTTCCTTGGAGCAGCTGGTTGATTCAAACCATGTGCCTTTGGGATTAAAGCACAGCATCTTGCCACTCGGTTACCAATGCTCCCTTGAAAGTTGAACAGTAGCTCCTAAATTAGATTATTGTTGTTGTATAGCATATGAGAACCCATAGCTGACCATCTGGTGGGTCTTCAGAGGCAGCTGGTGGCCTCGAACCATGTGCCCTCAGGACTGCAGCGCAGCTTCTTGCCACTAGGCCACCAGAGCTCCTTAAATTAGATTAACATTATTAATTCTACTAAAAAGAAAATGAAGGCCTCAATTCAGAATTGACTTTTTAAAACTATTTCATAGACTACACAGAAAAAGAGATTGCCAGTGCTCATTTCATCAACACAATTAGAATTATATAAAAGAGGCTTGTGAACATTTACCGTTAAATTAATACATAAAATTTGGTTATTTTAGATAGGAGACTGATGCAAGAACAAAAAAATTCTGACCCAAAAATCTTTTATATTAGCAACTAATTTGAGAATAATAATTTCCTCAATCCAATTTACCGTTTTGAATTTTCAGTTATGTCCGTCTTTATGTTTAAATTTAAATCTTACAGGAAGGAAAACAGCTTCATAGGGTTTTCAGTTTTAAGTATTCAGAGGCTTAAATTTATGAGCCAATTTATGAAAAATAAAAAGAAAATTTTGTTAAGTTTGAGTGAGAAAACAAAATTCTCTTTTTTGTGGTTGTAATAAGGGAAATTATTCTCAAAGTAATTT
The DNA here is from genome assembly GCF_000299155.1 of Elephantulus edwardii. NCBI lineage: Eukaryota > Metazoa > Chordata > Mammalia > Macroscelidea > Macroscelididae > Elephantulus > Elephantulus edwardii. Next base: position 4,993,597 of record NW_006399804.1, read on the forward strand.
TTGTTGTTGGCATGGGTCATCAAGTCAAGTACGACTCAGGCAACCCTATGAACAAAAGATCTAAACCTTAGCCTATCCTGTGCCATCCTTATCATCTCTGAAACACTTGAGCCCATTGTTACAGTCACCACTCCAATCAATCTCATGGAGGGTCATCCTCTCTTTCAGGGACCCTTCACCTTATCTAAATTAGGAGGAAAGAGGTGTAAGTAAAGTGTGAAGTGACCTTTCAATGAGTCAGAAGAATTAAAACAATTGGGTACTTGGCTCAGATGCAATCTCTTTAATTTTAATAATTAACAATACTAATACTTTCAATATTAATATTATATACTTGGCAACAGAACTTAAATGAGTTGTGTTGCCAAGACAGTACTAAGGGCACAATGAATAGTTAAAACACTTAAAAAAAATTTTACACCCCAATAGCAAGTACAAACCCAGGAAGGAATAGCAGAAACATACCTTTCATTTTATTCACCCTTCAGGGTATGAGTCATTTCCAGCTCATGGGGACTTTCCCTCAGGTTATTGAGGCTATAAATCTTTACAGGAAGAGACTGCCTTATCTTTCTCCCCCTGAGGGGCTGGTGCATTACAACTGTCAATCTTTCCAGCAGCAGTTCAACACATAATACAGAAAGGCTTCTTGATTTGGGTTTTGTTGTGGGGATTTTTGTTTAGACAGTGCATTTCTCATTTAATGAAATGACAAAATGAACTACCTACATTTTTTTCTTTTTCTTTCCCTTTCTCTTTCCCCACACCTTTGCACCCCTAATTCTTCAACACACATAATTGAATGTAAGTTAATTATATAAATATTTCAATTCTGTTGTATGATGTTTTTGCTGTGTGACCTCAAGTTGACTATGATGACTTGGAACTTTGTCCTATCAAGTTTCATCATCATAATCTCTGATAGAGTCCAACCATTGTTGCAATTGCTGTGTCAAAAATTACCTTTGGGTAGGTTTTCAAAGACAGTAAATCACAGGGGAGAGATTGTCCATCCTTCTCCTGTGGATCAACTGGGGAATTCAAACTGCATGGCAGTGCAGCTTCTTACCATGACCAGAGCTCCCTTGTTGCAGGTATGATGTTGTTGTTGTTATTAGGTGCCCTCTGGTTGAGTACAACTTATAGCAACCCTGTTAACAACAGATCTGAATGCTGCCCTATCTTGTCCCATCCTCACGATCTCCAATACACTCAATTCTGTTACTGCACTATGTCAATTCGAAGCCTGATGTTCCTCTGCAAGGAATAACCTCTCTTAACAACATGTCCAAAGTATGTAAGACTATGATATTATTGTTATGACAGGAGTCCAGAACGAAGGTAGCATAGTGGAGTGGACTTGGGGGGAGGGATTGACAAAGAAAGAAAGAATTTTTTTTCTTTTACTTTTCAAAATGAAAAGCAAATTAGTGGGGAGGGGTGGGCAGGGAGAAAAGTGCAACAATGAATGAGTGAAAATCCAAAGTCTGTAAACTTTCATTAAAATAAAATTAGAAAAGAAAATGGAAAAAAAAAAGACTAAGTTTTATCATCTTTGCCTCCAAGTATCAGGGTTTATACCTAAGTAAGATGTTGCAGGCAAGGTGTAAAATGCTTTCTTTTGATGCCTCCATTATAATTTTATGGTTTTCTACATTCACTTTTGTAATATTTTGAGCAAGGAAATACTACATGATATAAAATTAGGAAAGGTGTGTGTCAAGGGTGTATCCTTCTCTATATCTATTTAATGTGTGAGCTGAGCAAATTATTCAAGAGAAAGAATGTGGCATCAGGATTAGAGGAAGTTCATCAATACCCTTCATTATGCATATAGCACAACCTTGTTTCTGATAGTGAGCAGAACTTGAGGCATTTCTTGCAGTGGGTTAAACACTGCAGTCTTTATTATGAATTGCATCTCAGTGTCAAGAAAACAAAAATCCTCACTACTGACTGATATGCAACATCATGATGTTACTGTTTTTGTTAGGTGCCATTGGGTTGACTACTATTCATAGCAATCCTGTCCATTTCCTAAACAACATGAAACTCATGGAAACTCTATGAACTTTTATAAAGGTCAATAGTTATAGGAAGGCTTCAGGCCTTTTATTCATACGGTCACTATAAGTCATACTCAACCTAAAGGCAATCAACAACAACTCTGAGAACTTCCCTATCTTGAGTCAATCTGTCTCTGACACACCTGGCCCCATTCCCACAATCCTTGTGTCCATCCTTTTCACCCAGGGTCTTCTTCTCCTGTCCTGACCCTCCATGCTTTGGAGCATGAAGTCCTTGTCCAAAGACTGCTCCCTCTTAGCAACATGCCCAAGTATGTGAAATGGAGCTTCACAATCCTTGCCTCTTCAGGATAGATCTGTTTGTTTTCTTGGAAGTCCATGGTATGTTCAGTATTCTTCTCCAGCACCACAGATAGGCATTGATTCTTCTGTCAGTCATTGAGCCAATCCATCTCATCTGGAATCTTCTTTTGTGCTGTCCCATCACTTTTCCAAATATGATATCCCAATTCAAGGACAAGTCCCTTCTGGCAACATGCCCAAAGTATATGAAATGGAACTTCAAAATCATTACCTGTAAAGAGCAGCTGGTTTCATCCTCTTTAGGACAAATCTGTTTGTTCTGTTTGTTCTCTTGGCAAATCATGTTGTTACTCTTCTCCAGCACCACAACTCAAAGACATCAATTCTTCTTCTGTCATCCTTAGTAACTGTCCAGCTCTCTGATGCATAGTGAGTAACAGCAAAGACCATGACCTGAATCAGGTGCACCTTGGTATCTAGACTGACATCATTGCTCTCTAGTGCTCTGAAAAGGTTCCTGACAGCAGATTTTCCCAAAGCAATTCATCTTTTGATATCCTGACTGCTTGTGCTTGATTGTGGCACAAAGCAAGCTGAAATTGTTAACAATCTCAATCTCCTCTAGATCAATCACAAGGCTGCCAACTGATCCAGTGGTGAGAATCTTTGTTTTCTTGGTGCTGAGATGCAATCTTTATTGAAGACTTCAGTTCTTTGACCTTCCGCTTCAAACGTTTCAGGTCTTCTTCAGTTTCAGTAAACAATGCTGCGACATCTGCGTAGTGCAGATTGTTGAGTCTTCCTCCAATCCTGATGCCATATTCCTCCTCTAAAAGTCTTGTCTCCCAAATTACTTGTTTCTTAAATAGTTTTAAAAGGTGTGGATATAGGATGAATCTCTGACATACACCTTTTCAGATTTTGAACCAGTATTGCTCTGTTTTGAAGACTGCTTCTTAGTCCAAGTACAGGTTTTGCATAAACACAATTAAATGTTCTGGGATTTCCATTCTTCTCAAGATTATCTACAAATTGTTGTAATCCACAATCAAATACCTTTGCATAGTCAATGAAATACTGACAGACATTCCTTTGTTACCCTGCTTTCAGATAAGATCTATCTGACATTGGCTATAATGTTCCTAGTGCCACTGCCTCTTCCAAACACCACTTGCACATCTGCCAGTTCTCTGTCAATGTATTGTTCTAATCATTTTTGGATCATCTTCATCAGGATCTTGCTTGCATGTGACATTAGTGATATTGTCCAATAATTTCACACTCTGTCAAATCACTGTTTGAAATGAGATTATATATTAATCTCTTCCAGTCAAATGGCGAGGTAATAGTCCTCCAGAATTCTTGGCACAACCTGGTGAGCATGTCCACAGCTCTATCAATCTGTTGAAATATGTCAATTGGTATTCCATCAATTCCTGGGGGCTTGTTTTTGCCAATTTCTTCAAAGCAGCTTGAACTTCCTCCTTCGTCACCACTGCCTCTAGATCTCATGCTGTTTCATGAAATTCTTCTGTGTTAGCAAAATCTTTTGGTATACTGACTCTGTCTACTCCTTCCATCTTTTAATGCTTCTGGGTCATTCAACATTCTGCCTTGAGCATCCCTAAGTATTGCAACTCGAGGCTTGAATTTGTTCTTCAGTTCCTTTAGCTTAAAAACATGGAGAGATTATATCCGTGTTTATTTTCTAGCTCCAGTTCTTTGTACATTTCATTATAATTCTTTGGTTTCCCAACCTGCCCTTTGAAATGTTCTGTTCAGTTCCTCAACTTCTTGATTTCTTCCCTTTGCTTTCGCTTCCTGGCACTTTAGTGCAATATTTAGTCTCTTCAGACATCCATCTTGGTATTTTCTTCCTCCTCCGTCTTCGCATTCTTCATGGATGTTATTCTTAATATCTTCCCCTAACTCATCTGTTCTTCGCTATTGTTCAAGTCTTCAAATCTGTTAATGAGATGGTTTTGAAATTCAAGTGGGATAGACTCAAGGTCAAACTTTGGTTCTTGTATATTTTATTTCTTTTTCTTTTTTAGCTTCAGTTCGAATTTGCATATTAGTAGTTGATGTTCTCTTCCACAATCAGCAATGGGGCCTACTTTTCACAGCTGATAGCTTCTTCAATCATTTCTTTTCCGCAGATGTAATCAATTTTATGGTGCTAGGACATTTGTGTATCCATATATAATGAAGTCCTTTCCCTTCCTCACATTATATCTCTTTTTAAAATGAAAAAATTTACAACCTAAGTATGAGAGCTTACACTATAAATAAGGACCTTTATTTTCTTGATGTTGAAATGTAATCCATACAGAAGGCTGTAGTCCTTAATCTTCTGCAGCAAGTGTTTCATATTCTCTTCATTTTCAACAAGCAAAGTTATGTCATCTGCATAATACAAATTGTGAATGAGTTTTTCTCCAATTCCGATGCTGCATTCTTTTTCAGAGTCCAGCTTCTCAATTAATTTGCTTAGCATTTAAATTGAATGTTGTTGTTGTTGTTGTTGTTGTTAGTTGCCATTGAGTCAAGTGTGACTCATAACAACCCTATCAACAAAAGATCTGAACATTTTCCTACCCTGTGTCATCCTCACAATTCATGGCACATTAGCCCACTGTGGCAGTCACCGTGTCAATCCATGTGGTTGAGGATTTTCTTCTCCTTTGCTGACTCCCTGCCTTTCCAAGCATCATGTCCCTCTCCAAGGAATAGCCCATCCTAGCAATATTCCTGAAGTATCTGAGGCAAAGCTTTATGAACTTTGCCTCCAAAGAGCACTCTAAAACTTCTCCAAGACATACCTATTTGTTCTTTTGGCACTCCATGGGATTTTAAGTGCTCTTTTCTAACACCACAGCTCAAAGGTGTCAATTCTCTTTCTGTGATCCTTATTCATTGCCCTGCTCTCAGATGCATAGAAAGTGATTGGAAAGTCTATAGCCTAAATCAGACACACCGTACTCCTAAAGCTGAAATCATTACTCCTCAATATTTTGGAGAGGTCCCTAACTATAGACTTTCCCAGTGCAATATGTCTCCTGATTTCCTGACTTCTGGTATCAAGGGTGTTAATTCTGGATCCAAGTAAGAGGAAGTGGTTGACAGTTTCAATCTTTTCTCCATCTATCATACATTGCCTCACTGTCCAGTGATAAGAATCTTTGTGTTCTTGATGTTGAGATGCGGCCCATGTTGAAGACTCTATTCTTTGATCTTTTGCAACAAGTGCTTCAAGTCATCCTCACGTCCAGCAAGCAAGGTTGTTATCTGCATAATACAGGTTATTGATGAGTCTTCCTCTGATTTTGATGCCACATTCTTCTTCACAGAATCTTCTTGAATAACAAGTCCACAAGAACCAAAATATCATCTTGACTCTATTCCATCTGAATTTGAAAATCATCTTTAGAACAGGGTTGACTTCTGCCCTTGAAGTCTCCTGACTTCAATATGTGCAGAAGGCTTGGGATTTCGTAAGCCAAACAGGAACAGGAGAGGACCCACCTCAGTTTCCAGAGGATGATACATTTTTGCTTTATGATCCAGGTACTTCCACCCTTGAATCCTCCTGATGCAACACACAGAGAAGGCTTGGGATCTTAAGCCAAAGGGGAATAAGAGCAGACCAGCCACAGTTTCCAGAGGACAATACATCACTGCACTCTATGATCCAGGTACTGATGCCCTTAAACCCTCCTGACTACAACACTCACCATGCCTCAAGTCAAGGTGAGAACAACACTTACGCTGCTTTGGGCCAATAGGGCTGTGGCCCTTAGGCCAAAAGGAGAGCACCAATATACATGTCCTTCACAGAACATTGCCCTCCCCTGGGATATTACACACTTATAACAGCCTAACATCTACCTAAATCAGATTCACATAATGTCAAGAAAGCAGCAGGCAGCATCAAACATCATGAAAAAACAAAATAATTCTTCTCCAAAAGGAGCAGAGCATATTGAAGACCCAATGAAAACCCCAGACACAGAGAACTGGAATAAATATGTTGATGCAGAGTTATTTGAACAGCTAGAGAAGAAGGGGAAAATGATGGAAGAAACTATGTAAGCCATTAAAAAATCAAATACTCCAGAGACATGGAACCAAAAGAAATATATCAATGGGGAGCAACTTGAACAACTACAGAAGAAAATGCAAAAGTTGGAAGAAAGAATTGAAACTACAGAAAACGAGGTACAAGAACTTTTAAAAAATCATCACAAGACAGACAGGGTAGAGCAAACACAGTACTAGAAATAACAAAAATGCATGAAAATGCAACCCAGAATATTAAGACCTAAATAGCAGAATTGTCCAACATTCTTGAGGGACAAAAAAGGAGAACAGGAAAAAAATGGAACAGAGAATAAGTGAGCTGGAAGACAAGAGCCTCAATGCAAATGTACTAGAAGTCAGAGAGGAAACATAAAGAAAATTAAGAAAACATTATAATCATGTGGGAAGACATCAAAAGAAACAACCTATATATAATTGGAATACCAGAACATGAAAGGGACACGAAAATCACTGAGAAGATTATGGAAGAGGTAATAGAAAAAAAACCTTCCAAGATATGATGGAGAATGGAGAAATTTACACCCAACAGACTCAGGGAACATCAGACTAGACCCCAAAAGAAAAAAACATCAGGACATAACATAGTCATATTCTTCAAATTTAAAAAATAAAGATAGAATGCTAAAAACAGCAAGAGTAAAACAAAGAGTCACCGACAAAGGGGAAACAATCAGATTAAGTTCTACTTTCTCAGCAAAGACATCTCAGGCAAGAAGAAAGACAATGGGATGATATATACAGAAAGTTAAAAGAAAAAAGTTAAAATGCCAGCTGAGGACAAAATCTATTCATCAAATATGAAGGAGAAACTATGTTATTTGCAGAAAAGAAGGAACTTAAGAAATCTGTGAAAACAAGACCAAAGCTACAAGAAATTTAAAAGTTAAGTCTTCACATAGAGACACCAAAAGAAAGTGAAAGGACCATAGTAAACCAGAAACAACAACAACAAAAGAAACACAGAAAAATGGCAACAATAAAACCTGGCCTGTCAATATCACACTTAATATGAATGGGTTGAATATGACTGGTAAGAGAAAAAGAGTAGCAGAATGGATAAAAAAGAACAAAGCCCATCAATATGTTGCCTAGAAGAGACACATCTAGGAAAAGAAAGAGAGTCTCAAAATCAAAGACTGGTGAAAAAGATACCAAGCAAATGGCAACCACAAAAAAGCAGGAGTGGCAATCCTGATCTCTGATAAAATAGACTTCAGAATGAAAATCACCACCACCATAAAAGATAGGAAAGAGCATCACATACTGATTAAAGGTACAACAGATTAAGATGACATAACATTAGTCAACATTTATGTACCAAATGATAGACTTGCAAAATACATCAAACAACACTTAACAGAATTGAAGAAAGAAATAGACAACACCACAATAGTAGCAGGAGATTTTAACATACCACTCTCAACAAAAGATAGGTCAAATCAAAGAGGCAGAAGATCTAAACTATCCAATCAGCCAAATCGACTTTGTGGATGTATTCAGAGTACTGCACTCAACTAAAAGTCAATTCACTTTTTTCTCAAGTGCACATGTACATTCTCAAGAATTTATCATATTAGGACATAAAACAAGCCTCAACAAATTTTTTTTAAAACCCCAACATTTAAATAATACAAAGTATCTTCTCAGACAACAATGCCATAAAACTAGAAATGAATGGCAAGAGGATAAAGCTTATAAAACTACCTATGTGGAAGCTAAATTGTACCCTGCTAGAATTGGATTATAGAAGAGATAAAGGATGAAATAAAAAAGCTGCTTAAAATAAATTAAAATTAAAATACAACATACCAAAACCTATGGGATGCAGCTAAGGTAGTCATTAGGGGGAAGTCATAGCAATAAGCACACATTTAAAAGAGGAAGGAAGAAAGAAGCAAACTTAATGATCTAACTCAACATCTCCATCAATTAGAAAAAGAATAACAATCTAACCCTACATAAGGGCAAGAACTGAAATTAATGAGATAGAACACAAAAAAGCAACTGAAACTGTCAATAAGACAAGGAGCTCGTCAAAATCACCAGGAGTAATATCAGTTTGAAGACTAAGGTGTGTTGGATTCAAGCCATAGTCTTTCTGATTACAAGCTATGTATCTAAGAGCTGGACAAAGAATAAGGAAGACAGAAAATAATTTGACACGTTTGAGCTGTGATGTTGGAGAAGAGCACTGAAAATTCATTCCATGGACGGCCAAGAAAATGAATAGATATGTTTTGGAGGGGGTGCAGCCAGAGTGCTCTTTGGAGGCAAAAATGATGAGGCTTCGTCTAACATACTTTGGACATATTGCTAGGAAGCGCTATTCCCTGGAGAAGGATATGATGTTGGAAATGGTGGAGGGTTAGCAAAGGGGAGGAAGACCCTCAACCAGGTGGACTGACAAGGTGACTGCTGCAATGGGCTCTTGTGTGTCAGAAAGTGTGAGGATGGCGCAGGCCAAAACTGGTTTCAGATCTTTTGTTTGTAGGGTCATTATGAGTCATACTCGACTTGATGGCACCTAACAACAACATCCAAAAGTCAGTGGGATTCCTCTACAGTAACAAGAAAACACAGAGAAAGAAAATAAGAAAGCAATACCATTTACAATTGTTGTTGTTGTTGTGTACCATACAGTTGAAACAGACCCATAGCTGATACTCCAACAGGTTTTCAGAGGCAATTAATTACATGAGAGGAGATTGCCCATGCTTTTCCCATGGAGCAGCTGGTGGCTTTGAACCACATGCATTTGGGATTGCACTGCATCTCCCAACCACAAATTGAGATACTTAGGAATATACCTAACCAGAGACAGAAAAGGCCTTTACAAAGAAAACTACAAAACACTACTGTGAGAAACAATTAAAAAATCTAACTAAATGGGGGGAAAATTCCCCATTCATGGATAGGGACACTCAATATAGTTGAAATGACAATCCTACCAAAAGCAATCTACATGTTAAAGCATTCCTGATACAGATATCATATTCATTTTTCAATGACATAGAAAAGGAAATTGGTAAGTTAATATGAAGAGGAAAGAGGCTTCTAATATGCAAAGCACTTCTGAAAAACAAAAATTAAGTGGGAGGCATAACACTCCCTGACCTCAAAATCTACTATATAGCTGTAATAACCAAAACAGCATGGTATTGGTACAATGCTGTCATTGTTACATACACTAATTGAAGGGAATCAAGAACTCAGAAACTAACCCATTTACAGTCAAAGGAGCTCTGGTGGCCAACTGATAATCAACAATGAAACAAAACCTATCAAATGGGGAAACAACCTCTTCACCAAATGGTGCTGGCAAAACTGGACTGCTATCTACAGAAAGCTGAAGAGGATCCACATCTCTCACCATACACAAAAATCAACTCAAGGTGGATCAGAGACCTAGGAGTAAAGCCCAAAACCAAAAAGATCATAAGAGACAAAGTGTGACCAAGCTTAGAAGGCCTAGCCCTTGTCAGCTTATAAAGAAACTGATAAATACAGCCAGGAATTCTCAACCAGCGGAGAATGAAATTGATGAATGCAACCTTCCAAAGATTAAACCCCTGTGTACATCAAAAACTTTTTTCAACAGAGTGAAAAGACAATATCCTGACTGAGGAAAAAATCATTTGGCAATACTATTTTAAACAAATGTTTCATAACAAAAGTTTACAGACTACTACAAGGCCTCCTCAAGAAAAAGACTGATAACCCCATGACAAAATGGGCAAAAGACATGGTAAGACTTTTCACAGAGGAAAACATTCACATGGCCAACAGACACATGAAGAAATGCTCAAAATCACTGACAATATGAGAGATGCAAATCAAAACTACTATTACCCCAGTAGTAGTAACAAAATATAACAGGACAACAAGCAATAAATGTTGGAGAGGATGTGGAGAGACAGGAACTCTCATACATTGTTGGTGGGATTGTAAAATAATATAACCATTCTGGAAGACAGTTTGGCATTTTCTCAAAAAGCTGAACAGTGAAGTTCTATATAACCCAGCTATTCCGCTACTAGAAATATACCCCAAGAAAATTGGAACTGAGACACAAATGGATATTTGTATAGCAATGTTCATAGCAGAGTTATTCACAATCATAAGAACATGAAATAGCCCAAATATCCAACCACAATCAAATTGAGAAACTGTGGTACATTCACAATGGCATACTATGCAAAGCTCAGGAACAACAATTTTAAAAATTACTACATAACTTGGGAGAGACTGGAGAGCATTATACTGAGTGAACTAACTCAGTCTCATAAGGTTAAATACTGCATAAGACAATTATTGTGTAAAAAGAAAAATAACTAATAAAATGTGTATGAGGATTCAAGGAGGGGGGAAGAAGTGAGAATGGGCAGGAGATAATCACAGGGTCTCACAATTTGGTGGGTGGAGGAGGTGGAGGTAAAGGATATAGGAATGTACTGGCAGGGATATGGAAATACAAGGTAATGGTGAGCATATTTCAGTGTTGATTAATTTTCTAAAACATAATCAATGGGAATGATTGCATGAAACACATGTGAATGATGAATAGTGTGAAACACTATGTATATGAACTTTGTAAGAAAACAAATATAAAATAAAAATTTTTAAAAATTGTATTATTGAAGGAATTTCAATGACATAGAATGGCAGTTCATAACATGTTGTAAACAACAGATGAAAATAAAAACGTATGTAAAAACTAAGAAAAGGTTTGAAGCATTGAACATCAATGATCAAAGAACATATGAGTTGTGGGATGATATCAAGGATATCATCCATGAAGAGAGCAAAAGGTCATTAAAAAGACAGAAGATAAAGAGAAAACCAAAATGGATGTCTGAAGAGACTGAAAATTTCACTAGAGTATTAGAAGCCAAAATAAAGGGGAAATTGCTGACGAAAAGAGCTGAACAGACTATTTCAAAGAACAGCTTGAGAAGACAAAGCAAAGTATTATAATGAAATATAGAAAGAGTTGGAATTGGAGAATAAAAAGGGAAGAATTCACTCTGCATTTCTCAAGCTGAGAGAAAAAGAAAATTTAAGCCTTGAGTCACAATATTGAAAGATGCAATACAGTGAATGACCCAGGAAACATCAACAGAAGATAGAGGGAATACATAGAGTCACTGTACCACAAAGAACTGACTGGCACTTAAAAATTTCCAGAAGTACTATATGAGACTATGATTATGAAGCACGAAGTGAAACTTGTATTAAAAGCCAAAAAATAAGGCCCCAGGAATCAATGGGATACCAATTTACTTCTTTCAATTAATAGATGCAGCCCTGTATACACTCACAAGCCTATGCCATGAAATTTGGAGGGTAGTTGTCTATCTAATGGATTAGAAGAGGTCCATATTTTTCCCATTCCCAAGAAAGGTTATTCAATAGAATTTGGAAGGTATTGAACAATATCATGAATAGAATAGAATAGAATAGAATAGAATAGAATAGAATAGATAAGCAAAATACTGCTGGAGATCCTTAAAAACAGCTAGAACAGTACATGGATAGATAACTGACAGAAATTCAAGCAGGATTTAGAAGAGGTTGTAGCACCAGGGATATCATTGTTGATGTCAGATGTGTCCTAGTTGAAAGTAAAAAATATTAGAAGGTTGTCAATAAAACACAAATAGACATCCTTCTGGTATTTTCTGCTTTCAATCAGTATCCACCTGACAACATTAAGACAGATGGAGAAAAGATTGAAGCTTTTAATGATTTCATCTTCCTTGGATAGACAATCAACACCTTTGGTACCATATGTCAGGAAATTAGGAGACATTGCATTGGGCAGGTCCGCTGTCAGGGACCTCTCCAAAATGCTAAAGAGCAACGATGTCAACTTTAACACTAACGTACACCTGATTCAGGCCATGGTATTTTCAATCACCTGTTTTGCATCAGAGAGCTGAACAATACATAAGGATGATAGAAGAAGAATATATGCCTTTGAGTTGTGGTGTTGAAGAAGAGAACTGAATATTCCATGGACTTCCAAAAGAACTCACAGATATACCTTAGAAAAAGTACAGCCAGAGTGCTCCTTGGAAGCAAAGATTCATCTGTCATATTTGGCAAAGGTATTCCTTGGAAAGAGACATCACGTTTGGAAAGATGGAGGGTCAGTGTAGGTAGGAGAGAAAGACTCCCAATGAGATGAATTGATTCACTGACTTTGGCAATGGCCTCTAGTATGTCAGAGACTATGAGGATGGCATAGGATTCAGGTTGGCTGTTTATAGAGTTGCTATGAGTTATATGAGACTCAACAGTACCAAACAACTACAAACTATAAAACTCTTAGAAAAAAATGTAGGCATTAATTTTTGTTACTTTGGATTGGGCCTAGTTTCTCAGTTATGACATTAAAGTACAAGAAACAAAAGAACTATTAGCTAAATTAGACATTATCAAAATTAAAAATACTTGTTTTCAAAGGACACACCAAGAATTTGAAAACACAATGTAAAGAATTAATGTCTGTCAGTCATTTACCTGATACAAAATCTAAAATATAAAAGAACCCTCATAATTGATCAATAAAAGCACAACCTAATTGAAAAATGAGTTGGGCATTCCTCTGAACAAGGTACACCAAATGTAAGAACAAAACAAACTAGGTGGAAGATCTATTAACAGTTTGCATTATGCAGACAACACAATCCTGCTTGCTGAAACTGAGGAGGACCTGAAATGCTTGCTGCAGAGTCAAGGACTGCAGCCTTCAGTATGGATTGAGGCTCAATGTCAAGAAGACAAAGATTCTCACCACTGGACCAATTGCCAGCATCAGGATGGATGGTGAAGAGATTGAGATTGTTAACCACTTTAGTCTGCTCTATGGTCAACACTCTTGGCACCAGAAGCCAGGAAATCAAAAAATGTATTGCATCGGGAAAGTCTGCTGTTAGGGACTTCTCCAGGGTACTGAAGAGCAATGGTGTCACTCTGGAGACCAAGGTGCATCTGATACAGGCTATGGTCTTTGCAATCACTTGTTATGCATCAGAGAGTTGTGCTATGACTAGGGAGGACAGAAGGAGAATTGATGCCTTTGAGCTGTGGTGCTGGAGAGAGTATTGAATGCACCATGGACTGTCAAGAAAACAAACAGATTCAACCTAGAGAGGGTTAAACCAGGCTACTCCTTGGAGGCAAGGATTCTGGGGCTTCGTCTGACATACTTTGGACAATGTTGTAAGGAGGGACAGGTCCTTGGAGAGGGACATCATGCTTGGGAGGGTGGAGGGATCGTGCAAGAGGGGAAGACCCTCTATGAGGTGGATTGATACAGTTAGTGGGGGAATCGGGATGGGTGTGTCAGAGGCAATGAGATTGGCACAGGATAGAACTGGGTTTAGAGCTGTTGTACATAGGGTCGCTATGAGTCGCAAGAGATTCGATGGCACATAACAACAACAACAACCCCAAAAAACCTCATCGCTGACCCATTTCCCAGTTTTCTCCCACAGAGTAGCTGGTGGATTTGAACCACATGCTTTTGAGCTGGCAATGTAATTCTTTACCCCCTAGGCCACCACAGTCAATAAGCACATGGTAAGAAACTTCAACATTACTATATTCAAAACCCAAAATCCATTACCATGTAGTCTATTCTGACTAACAAAGATCTCATATATTACTTAGCACTGTATTTTTACACAAATAGCATATGCCTCCTACTTTTGTTTGCTGATTATGCCCTATCCCCAGGAGGAAATCACTGTGCTAATTTCTTTACAACATGTAAAAAAAAATCAACAAATTGACATAACAGAACTTACAAAATATCTTCTGTAGGAGAGGAGCAGTAGTCAGACCATCACAGAAAGCACATTATTTCTGTAAAACTGCAATTGAGCTGCTCCATAGGGTTTTCTTGGCAGAGAAATCAAAACCATGCAAATCACAACTATGATGAGATACCATTTCACATCCACTAAGATGGTGATAATAAAAAGACAGACAATAACAAGTGATGGAGATTTGAAAATAAGAATATTTAAACATTGCAGGTGAAAATGTCAGCTGACACAGAAACTTTGATAAAAATTTGACAATTCTTAAAGTTAACAGAGAGATACTATACAATTCAGCAATTTCATTCCTAATGAACTGAAAGTATATCCATAGAAAAAAATCTGTACACAAATGTTCAAAGAAACATTAACTCTAATGATTAAAATAAAAAAGAAAATTCAAATAGCAATTGTTTAAAGAATAAGCTAAGTATGTCCTGTGTGGTTTCTAAGGCTTTTCATTTAATATTTCTTTCCTAGATCAATGTTTAATATTGTGCTGAAGTGCTTACTATATTAAGGAGAGGGGATTGGGATGGGATACAAACCCCATCTACTTGTAAACTCATGGGACGTCAGCGCTAGTTCTCTTTTTGACATCTGCCTTCAACTGGAATACTTGCCTTCAAATGATTACCAACTATGTGAAAAGACACAGAATATTAGCATGCAAATTATGATTCATGATGCAAATCAAAAAAATGCTAATCAAAAGCAACATGAGATGTCTTATAAATAAAAATAAATAGATAAATAAAAAGACTTGAGAGAATCAGGTACTTGGCCACCTATGTTCATTGACACACTATTCATGATAGTCGAAAGACAGCAATGACCTACATTGCCATCAGCAAATGAATAAAATTTGGTATCATAGAATACTATGCATCCAATAAGAAAAATTAATTTTGGGACGTGCTACAATATCAATGCTACAATATAGACTAATAGACAATATCATGATAGATGGAGAAAAGATTGAGATAGTCAATGACTTTATCTTACTTGGTGCCACAATTAATACACTTGACAATAACAGTCAGGGGATCAGAAGATGTATTGCACTGAGAAAGTCTAGTGTCAGTGATGGCCTTTCCAAATTCTTGAGAAGCAATGATGTAGTTTCAGGACCAACGTGTACCTGATTTAGGCCATGGCCTTCTCAATCGCTTGCTAGGTATCTGAGACCTAGACAGTGAATAAGGATGACAGAAGTATGAGTTGATTTCTTGAATTGTGGTACTGGAGAAGAGTGCTGAATATTCCATGGACTGCCAAAAGAATAAACAATTATGGCTTGGGAAAAGCACAGCCAGACTACTCCTTGGAGGCAAATACAATGAAGTTTCATCTCACTTTGGGCATGTTGCTAGGAGAGTTTTTCTTTGGAGAGGGATATCATGCTTGAGAAGATGGAGAGGGGTGGTGAAGGAGAGGAAGACTCTCAACCAGGTGGGTTGACACAGTCACTTCAGCAATGAGTTTAAGTGTGTCAGAGATTGTAAAAATGGCACAGACAGAACAGGTTTCAGATATATTGTTAATAGGGCCACTAAGATGACAGAAGAAGAATAGATTCCTTCGAGTTGAGGTGCTGGAGAAGAGTCGTCAACATACCATGGACTGCCAAGAAAACAAATAAGTCTCTCTCGGAAAGGGTGAAAACAAGTCTCTCCTTGGAGGCTAGGATTTTGTAGCTCTGTCACTTACTTTGGGCACGTGGCCAGAAGAGATTGGTCCTTGGAGAAGGACATCATGTTCAGAAGGGTGGACAGACAGCACAGAAGAGGGAGACCCGGATGAGATGGATACAGATGGGAGTTGGTGTGTCAGAATTAGTGAGACTGGGTCAAGACAGCACAGGCTTCAGAGCTGCTGTACATAGGGTCGCTATACATCACAGGAAACTACCAATAACATTCTATGACGGGTTCGGAAGCAGGAGTGGCATTCACTTCCTAAACAACTTGCCTCCGGAAACTCAATGAACTTTGATAAATGTCAATAGTTGTAGAGGGGCTTCATGCCTTTCTTTCATAGGGTTACTATGAGTCGTGCTCAACTCAAAGACAATTAACAACAACATGAGTTGTACTCGACAGCACTTATAAAAACAATAAGTGTATCTTGAAAATATTACGCTGAGTGAAATAAATCAATCTCAAAAAAAAATAATATTGTCTTACCAAACATGTATAAAAGGATAAGAAAAGGCAAATGTGTAGAAATCAAAGGTTTTTTACTCATCACCAGGAATAAATGTGAAAGGAAAAGGGTGTGAGGCAAGTTTGAAATGTTGTTGTTAGGTGTTGTCAAGATAACTCTTAGTAACCCACTGCTGCAGTCACTGTGTAAATTCATCTCAATGAGGGTCTTCCTCGGGTGCACCATACTCTTCAAACTGACATTATTGCTCCTCAGTAATTTATAAAGGTCCCTGACAGCAGACTTGCCCAATGCAAGTCTCCTGATCTCCTGACTGCTGGTACCAAGGGGTTTTGATGGGGGAATCCAAGTAAGATGAAATTATTGACAATTTCAATCTTTTCCCCATCTAACATGATGTTGATTATCATCATGTTGCAGTTCAGTGGAGAGGATTTGTTTTCTTGATGTTGAGATGTAATCAATATTGAAGGTTGTAGTCTCTGATCTTCTGCAGCAAGCATTAAGTTACGTGTCATCTACATAACACAGGTTGTTGATGAATCTTCCTTAGAACCTGGTATCACATTTTTCTTGATGAAGTCCAGCTTCTCAAATTACTTACTCAGCATAAAGACTGAATAGGTATGGACAAAGGATACAAAAGTACACCTTTCCTGCTTTTAAAGCATGCATGTTCCCTTGGTCTGTTCACAAAACAGTTTCTTGGTTTAGGTATAGGTTTTGTATGAGCATAATTAAATGTTGTGAGATTCTTATTCTCAGCAACATTAGCCATATTTAACTATGATCTACACAGCACAAGCAGACATTCTTCTGGTATTCTTTGCTTTCAGCTAGGATCCATCTAAAATCATCAGTGATATCCCTGGTGTCATGGCCTCTTCTAAACCCAGATTGAACTTCTGACAGTTCCCTGTCAATGTAATGAACCTTATTGATTATGAGTAGGTTACACAGCTGATTGTTAAAACTGCTCTCTGAGGGGAGGAGGGGAGAGAAAATAGTGCAACAATGAATGAATGGAAGTCCAAAATCTCTGTAAATGGTCATTAAAATTAATAAAATTTAATAAAAATAAAAATAAATAAAAACCTGCTCTCAGTAAGTTGTACACCTGTATGAAGTTGAATTAGCAAAAGTTATGTGATATGTCACAGTTAAGGCAACTGGAAATAGAGCTTGAACAAGCAATCAATGATTTACAGGTGCAAGTTAGACTCCTAAAGATAACTGCCCACGAGGACCAAATAGAGAAGAGCTAAGATAGAGGGTTAAACCAGGCTGTTCCTTGGAGGCAAGGATTCTGGGGCTTCACCTGACATACTTTGGACATGTTGTAAGGAGAGACAGGTCTTTGGAGAGGGACATCATGCTGGGCAGAGTGGAGGGACAGCACAGGAGGGGAAGACCCTCTATGAGGTGGATTGATTCAGTGACTGGGGTAATTGAAATGGGTGTGTCGGAGGCAATGCGATTGGCACAGGATTGAGCAGGGTTTAGGGCTGTTGTACATAGGGTCGCTATGAGTCACAAACGACTCGACGGTACATAACAACAACAACAACAACAACAACAACAAGATAGAGCCCTAAAGAACCTGACATTTAGAAGTCTGAAACCGCTGTGCCAGTGACAGGAAATGATAAGAACAGTTGTGAAAGATAGAAGCAGGGGAAAGTTTAAATCTTATGTCTTATCGCATTACCTTGTTAATTGTTTACAGGACTGTCTCTCTTGCTACTTCCTCAGTTCCTCAGGTTTATGCCTCCCTCCACTGCAAACAAAAAAATTAAGCCAGTCACCAACATCCTCCAAATTGTCAAAGCCTGTCTTCCTTTATTGTGGTATTGCATTTAACCCAGTACATCATTAGCCAAGTTTTTTCTTAAAATAGCACAACAACAAGAGTCACTCCTTGAACTTAAGACTGAGTTGGTAAGGGAGCATTGTTGGTTTACACTGTAGGAAGTTGTAATGCTAATCCAAAGGTGGACTAACGCCTCTCTGGTGGTTCAAATAGACCAGCAGCTTCTCAGTTTAAAAAAGAAGGGCAGTTTCTTCCTGTGTGATTTACAGCCTTGGAAAACTTGCTGGAGAGTCAACTATGAGTCAGTTCAGACTCAACAGCAATGAGATTTTGAATTAGCACTAAATTGAATTCTCATCTGACTGTACTACTGACATCTGTCTAGGTTTGGTGTGTTGTTTTGGTTTTGTTTTTTTCCTAGAAAACAGGTGAGAAAAATTACAGATACTAAAAGTATAGTAACAAGAAAGTTTAGTAGTAGCAAGAAAGTTTAGGAGCATGTGACCGACCAAATATGTTCAAGCCCTCCAGCATGGCATGCACTGATCCTTGGCCATCTCTCGTCTCATCTCTGTTCTTGTCATGGCTTTTCATCTTCAGCACTGCTCTACAGACACATTGTCTTGCTTCTAAATAAATAATCATCCTGAGTGGTTAAGCTCTGACATCTACATTTCCTCAGAAACCAGTGGTAAGCCTGGTACCCCTTTGAGAGCACAAAATAAAGAAACTACGTAAGTCACTATATTCAAACGATACTGTATAAAAATTGGTTGATTTTTCAATATGAAAAGTGACTAAAAATTGGTTGAAAATTCTTTGGAATTCCATGAGTGTTTGTCAGACTAAAGGCACCTAAGAGTCCAGCTCTCTGATTCCTATTCACATCTCCATTTTCTAGAAGTTTGTTGTTTTTCTAATGGGGAGAACAACCAGCTGAGGAGTAGTGAGGCTGATTTTGCTCATCCTTTCCTTGCCCTTACAAAAGTCTTACCACTTAAAATATATTAATCACTGGTTTTAAGCCAAATTTACTTTTATTGGTAAATCTATTGCAGCATCTATTACATCTTACAAACTTATCTGCTTCTCCGTCTTCCTCACTAAATTATAGTTTATTGAAGACCAACACTATGCATAAGTCATTTTTTAATTTTATTCACCTAGCACAGTGCCTGATAGCAAGAGGCTAATGTGTAGTTGATAAATTCATAGAAGAATGGTTTTGTTAAGTCCTACAGAAAAATCAATTAAGTTAGAAAACTTGTCTAAATGGAGAAAAGAGTGAAACTGTCAACAACTTCATCTTACTTGGATTCACAATCAATACACTTGGTACCAGCAGTCAAGAGATGAGTAGATTTATTGTACTTGGGAAGTCTGCAGTTAAGGATGTCTTCAAGAATCAATGCCTTTGAGTTGTTTTGCTGGAAAAGAGTAATGAACATACCATGGTAGAGAACAAATAAGTCTGCCCTAGAAAGGGTGAAAACAAGTTGCTCATTGCAAGTAAGGATTTTGAAGCTCTATCTCACATACTTTGGGTATGCCAGGAGGGACCAGTACTTGGAGAAGGACATCATGCTTGGAAGGGTGGGGGAATGGCTCAGGAGAGGAAGACTTATGGATGAGATGAACATAGTAACTGGGGTTATGGAGGTAGGTGTGTCAGACACAGTGAGATTGATTCAGGATAGAGCAGGGTTCAGAGCTACTGTACATAGGGTTTCTATGAGTCACAGGCAACTTGACGGCACATAACCACCACAAAGATATGAGTTTGAGGACCAAAGTCTTTTCAATCACTTGCTATGCTGCCGAAAGCTGGACAATGAAAAAGAATGACAAAAGAAAAATGCATTATTAGTTGAGCCTTTGAGTTGTTGTGATGGAAGAGAGTACTGAATATCCCATAGATTGCCAAAAGAACAAACAGATATATCTTGGAGAAGATGTAGCCAGAGTGCTCCTTGGAGACAAAGACGATGAAGTTTTATCTCACATAGGTTGGGCATCTTACTAGGAAAGGCTATTCCTTGGAGAAGGAGATCATGGAGGTCATGGTCAGAAAGGTCAGTGAAGGAGAGGAAGACCCTCAACCAGGTGGATTGGTACAGTGACTGCAGCAATGGGCTTAAGTGTCTCAGAGATGGTGAGCATGGCACAGGATAGGCAGGGTTCAGATCTATTGTTTTTAGGATCATTATGAGTCAAACAATCGAGGGCACCTAACAACAACAACTGGATGTAAAGTTCATAGGTGATTGAGGATATTAGTCAAAGAGGTTTGAAGAGGATGATATTGACAAGCTGGTTTGCATGTGCAAAAGAGTAAACTGGGAAATACGGCTACAATGAATGTTTCTTCCTATTCAGAAGCCAATCTCCATCTCTTCCTTAGTAACCAAACTTCAGCTATATTTTAGCATTGAGCAAATTCTCTTTGCTCTGAGAAGTTAGGCCCTCATCCACTGGTCTAGGGATAATAATACATTGCAATTTGATGAATGAAATATAAGAGGAAATTCATTGGCAAGAATAGTTTTGGAAGATGTGTATCTTTCAGAGGCTCATATGGATAAACTTTTAGCTCTTTTTGAATGTGATCGTTGATACTATGGCAGTCATCTTTTCTTCCTCCCCCCCCCTTTTGACTGTGATCTGAGTAAAAGCTTACAAAGCAAATTGATTTCAATTCACATATTTTGTTTTACAACATTAATTACAGTATCCACAATGTAACTAGATTCTTTCTACTTCCTCTTACTCCTGTCTGTCTTCTGCTATTTATCCTTGCCACCCTTTTGAACTTATTTTTTTTCTGTTTTCTTTTTTTTCTATAATT
>NW_006399804.1:5020323-5029982 GCF_000299155.1 Elephantulus edwardii
AGATCAAGATATTCCCAGAAAAGCAAAACCTAAGAGAGTTTGTAAAAACAAGACCAGCACTGCAGGAGAAACTCAGAGATGTCCTTCTTACAGATATACCCTTTTGACCTTATATGGTAAGTTATTGCATGGAGATTATACCTCACTGGTTTTATTCCTTGTCCATCTTATAAATCTGTGTATTGTTTTGCTGAAAGATAAGCCACAGGGTTGTTTTGTTCCAGGCTGAAAGATGACTACGGGCCAGAGTTTCCAGGATTTCATCAGTCTCTTGGAACAGTAAACCTGGCCATTTGTATGATTTTGTGCTTTGTTCCATAATTTTCCCCAGTTGACCCAGTCCCTTCTCCTGTGAGGCTTTTTAGAGTTGTGGTAGATGGGCACCATCTAGTTATTCTGTTAGTGGAAACTGAAGTTCAAGTGGTCCATTAGTTCAGAATAATTGTTTTTACACATTGTTTTTTTTTGCTTCAGACAGGCAGAGAGCAATAGTTGCTTCATCAATGGGTGTTCACAAGCTTTTAAGACTCCAAGCAGCAGCCATCTTGCAACCATGCGAACAAATTCCAGGGAGATCCACTGGCTTAGAGACCTGACATCACTGAGCTGCTGAAGAAACCCCACCAACTCTTTACCTACAACCTTCTTGTCAGGTAAGAAGAGTAAACTTTTGTTTTAGCTGAGCTTTCTCCTGTATCCTAATTAACATAGGAAGAAAGAAAAGAGGAACAAGTGTGTACAGACCACTCTCTTAATGGATGTACTACAAATAGAAATAGCATAGGTTGGCAGTTTAAAAGTACAATTTGGTAGTTTCTGGAAATGTAAGTGTAGTGTTGCTATGTTGTTGTTGTTGTTGTTGATTGCTGTCAAGTAGAGCACAGCTCATAAAGACCCTTTGAAAAAAAATACCTGATTCCTGTTCTAGAATTATCATCATTTCTCTAAGTTCACAGAGTTTCCAGAAGCATGTTGGGGTCTCAAATGCCAGAGGAGTCCCTGGGTGGTGCAAATGGTTAACATAATTTATAATGGAAAGGTTGCCTGGTAATCTTACTTTCCAGAAAAATCAGTCATTATAGTCTTAGTGTATACAGTTCTACCCTGAAATGGAGTATTTGGAATGGACCTCATGGCAACTATTTAGTAGAGTAGGACCAAACATGTCTTTCCCTTAAATCTATTCATAATATATTCAAGCTTACAGCATAGACTCCAAAGCTGGTATGTCTAAGCTGTGAGCAACACATTCAGTGTACATGGAAAACATTTGAGGGTAGTGCTTCTTATGTGGATGCTAATTCACAAAGGTGATTACTGATAAAAAGTAATGTGCTGTCATTCTTTTTTTGTACTAGCACTTGGCATTAGAAATTAAAAAATTAAACTGCAGCAAGCATGTAAAAAAGTACAAAGAATAAGTCTTAAAGTTTACCTCTGACCTTTTCATAGAGTTAATGTTCCTTTGTATTCCTTCCTATTCCCTTCTTTCCTGCTTGCTTCTTTCCTTCTCTTCAAAGGGAAACAACCTTTCTGAAGTCAGTATGTATTATCCTTCCTGATAATAAAGTACACTTTTACTTTATATATGTGGATTCGTAACCGTCATTTCTTTTACTAAATAATAACTTATACATTTTAAATGCTGATTCTTTATCAAATCTGTCTTAAAAATAGTTTCTGAGTTTATAATTTAATCTTTGATATCTTCATTATACGTGTAATCATTAACTTTTATCTTTATACATCAAGCATTTGCCCTCTGGACTGTGCATTTTTATGTTTTAAGAAATCCTTCCCCATGTTAAGTCTATAAAGATGGTGTCCATCCAATGTTTTACAATTCCACCTATTTGCCATCCCCCCTCTTTGAACCTTCCTCCCTTTCAGCTCCCACCTTTTGAGTGTTTGTGGCTGACTTTCTCCTTTTGGCATCTGTTGCTACCTAGTTCCAGACACAGGCAACATGATGGAGTTTGGAGACCTCAAGACCACTGCTGGCCTCCAGATCCTCAATGATTACCTGGCTGAAAAGAGCTGCATAGAGGGATATGTGCCTTCACAAGCAGATGTGGTAGTATTTGAAGCCATCTTTAGCCCCCCACCTGCCAACCTGTGTCATGCTCTATGTTGCTATAATCACATCAAGTCCTAGGAGAAGGAAAAGGCCAGCCTGCCAGGAGTGAAGAAAACCCCAGGCAAGTATGGCCCTGCTAATGTGGAAGATCACAGGAAGTGGAGCAAAATGACAATGGCATTGATCTCTTTGGATCTGATAAGGAGGAGGAAACTGAGGAAGCAAAAAAGCTAAGAGGAAAAAGGCCTGCACAGTATGAATCAAAGAAAGTAAAAAATCCTGAACTTGTTGCCAATCTTCAACCTTATTAGACATGAAACTTTGAGATGATGTATTCAGGCAGATTGCTGGGTCTGGGACTCTTCCAAGCTAGTAGCAGTGGGATATGGTATTAAGAAGCTTCAAGTACAGTGTGTAGTTGAAGATAATATAGTTGGCACAGATATGCTGAAAGAACAGGTAACTGCTTTTGACTATGTGCAGTCCATGGGTGTGGCTGCTTTCAACAAAATCTAAAGTCCATTGGTATCCATCAACAAAAACTTTAAAAACAAAAACAAAAAAATTTCTAGCTATTTATTGCCTCTCAGAGTCAGCTAAAAATCAGTTCTGACTCCACAACAATGGCAATGTTTTTAATATGTCTATAAACTCACTGATAATGTTTGATTTATATAAACTTTTTCAGTGTACTGCCTCAATATAAATGAAACAATACTAGTATTCAATGTATTTTTTAATGGTATTTTGTTTTGATCCAACTCTCATGACTCAGCATATTCTACAAAACTGTTTACCTAAAATAATAATCTGAGTTGTGCTTAACCTACTTCCTTGTGATCAGAAACTAATATTCTAATAGGATTAATCTAAATACTGAATCAATTCCAATTCCATTGAATGATTTTAATAACTTTGCCCATCTTTAGAAAGTTCATCCTGGAAGAAATCTAGCTACCTATCAAGTTAGAGTCATCTTGTTTATTCCTCAGGAGAAATGCATAACAAAGAAATAAGAGCCTGGATAAACACACACACACACACACACACACACAAAACCAAACAAACAATCATGTTTCAATCTAAGACTTTAATAATCCATTATCTGGGTCAGAAATATAGAATATCTGTATCAAATTAACCTTTAGTAAATACATCTTCAGAGTGCAAAATTACCAATTTAGGCTCCTCATAAGGCCTAGTTGTAATAGTTCTTGCAAAAACCTAGAAAGTAAGAAATGTGTATTATTCCGCTTTAATTCAACCTAGACAAAATTTTTCTAAAACTCCTTCAAAGAATACTTCTGTAGCAATTTTTTTAAAAATACTCTTACAAAGTTTTGATATTTTAAAATAATTTCAAGGGCATTAGAGTCCCATAGGATCCTCCACAACAAAATGGATGCATACTTTCTGGAGGATATAGTTCTGACAGGAGTCAGTGAGAATGTGAACTGGTACATAGAATGACTAGAGTTGGTAAAAAATATGTTGGGGAGGAAAAAAAGGTTTTCTTTTCAAAAGCTATAGCTAGACTAACCTTTACCAGTACAGAAAGAGGCACTCAAGCCAAAAAATGAAGTTGGTACTTGTTTGTACTGACTAAAGTCCTTTACTTGCAATCGCTTCTACCAGCTGGATCCTTAATAGAACCAATGCGAATCCGCCCAGCGAGGAAACAAGTCCCTAACTATCAAGACTGAGCACTATCAGGAAGGGGGAGGGGGAGAGGGAATCATCATCGTCTCTTCTAACTTTGATGTAGAGAAATGTCTTTGATATTTCTAGATGCTTCACTAAACAGTGCTAGAAGACCTTGAACATCAAAATCATAATGCACCTATCTGAAAACCACAATTTGGGGGCGGTATATGTACAAAGGCATCAGGGTCTTTTTGAAGAGCTCATCTTCACTTAAAAAGATCAAAATCAGACGTGTCAAAGAAAAAGCAATGAAAAACAGAAATTTAGCCTTTAAAACGCACTATCTGAGTCCTTGGAGTTCCCTGGATTCAATAAAGAATACAAATGATTAATATTTCTTTCTTCTTTGCATGTTTTTTCCTAGGCTCATCATTGGAAGCCTCTTTGTGAAAATGAGATTGATTCACACCTATCCAAATCATTCCATGCCTACTAGGCACTACAAAGGCAGGATTCTAATGTTTTTTAAAAAATCCCGAAAGTATTTTCTTCATTAAACCTGTGCCTATTTCTGGGCCGAAGATGACAGGATGGTGGGACTGCGCCGAGGCTGCCCAGAGAGGGATGAAAGGCAAAGGTCCCTGCAGCTGCGAGGCAAGCGCACGAATCATCAGATTTTGGGGTTCCAAAATAAAAACTGCCTTTATCAAACTGACTTGTTACCTATCCTCACCAATTCTACCACCCCTTCCCATCTCCGCTCCCCTATTCGCATAAACATTAAAGTGAGACAGGCGGGGGAGTGCGAGCGAAGAAAAGCGCCCGAGACACAAAATGGAGAAAGAGGAATCAAGAAGAGAAAGAAATGAGGGGAAAGCAAGCAAGGGACGTTATTAAGGAAAAAAAGAAAAGGAGTAATAAGGCAGAGAAGTAGAGAAAGTCAGAAAGCAAAGGAGGTAACGTTGAAAGACTGAGGGGGGTGGGAGATAGAATCAAGAGATACAGTAGGAAAGAAAAACGTCCCAAATGCCGAGGCTCCATTTTCAGCAGCGCCATGTTCGCTTTTCCTTTCTGCTTTTTGTTTGGTTTTGTTTTCGGTCGGTGGACGGGCGCCAGCACATTTCTGCAGCTTCAGCAGCTTTGGTCCGACAAATGGGGAGGGCCGGAGGGCCGGGGCGGGGAACGGGCGCCTTTGGCCCTGGCAGCCCCTCCCCGGCGAGGCGGGCCCGGAGGACCTGGCCCTGGCGGAGGGCGCCTGGAAATTTCTGCTCACCTCCCGCCCCCGCTCCCCTCTGTCCGGGCCTCTGAATTTGCCCTCAAAGTCGGCTTCCGGCCCGGAAAGAACACCTCGCTCGGGGCTCTGCAGCAGCCCCCAGGGAATAAAGAGCCCTTTTAATTTTGTCGGGGGTGCCTGGTGGTCGCGTGCCGAGAAGCGTCGAAGAAAAAAACCAGAAGAGTCTAACTAAACCCGTGGGGTGGAGGCGGAGGGCGCAAACTGTGGGTGGACGGCGTGGGGCGTCTGAAAATAGATCCTTTTCTGAGGTAACGAGGTCCCAACACGGGCACTGGTGCCCACGGCGGGGCTTCCCCAAGCCGCCTCCACCTGCACGGCCCTGGGCGCGCTGTGCCTGTCGCTCGGGCGCTCACGTCCGGGCCGCGTCTTGGGCGCACTTGACCGGAGCTGCCCGACGCGGCGCCTCGCCGGGGCCGCGAGGCCCCTTCGGCTCCCGGAAGAGCGCTCAAAGTGGGGCCCGGGGAGGGAAGATTCGCCAGTGCAGGTCCTCGGAGGCGGCACAGGAAACCAGTTTCCTTGGAAGGATTTTGGGTGCTATGTGGTGTCACGAACCTCTTTGGAATTAGATTCTGAGGCAAATTGGGAAAAGTTCACAAAACAAAATTAGGTCTTGTCACCCCTCACCCCCGACTGCTAGGTCTGGTGGAATCACTCACCGGTGAGAGTGTCAAGCATGCTGTAAACCTGCACTTGACATTGGCCTTCAAGCTGTGCCTTGGCCAGCGACAAGTGAAGCCCTTTGGGCCTGCTGCACCCGCAGCTCCTGAGCTTGCTGGGACGGGCCGCGGCGGGAGATGCCTGCAGATACCACACGTCGGGGGCTGCCCTACAGTGCTTAAGCAAAGAGGTCAGCAGCCCAAGGAGTCTGAGTCTCTCACCAAGCTGCGTGCCGCCCACGCTCCTCTTCTGCGCAGCCCACCCTTCTCCCCGGCCTGCCTTTCTTTACCTTGCAAAAGGTGTTGCTTTAAGCTGGAAACGCTGATTTTCTGGCAGGCCAAGTGCAGTCGGTCTTGATGCTCGAACTTTGTAAAAAGTCTCTCCCGGGCGTCTGGTGAGCGCTTCAATGACTTTGCTGCCTGAATAAAATGTTCTCTCTCCTGAGTCCCACTGGTTCACCATGTCTTCCCTTCGTGGCCGGTTAAAGCAGCACTGTGTCACTGGCTTCCAGAGCGTGTAATGGCACCGAGCGCTCCTTTAACTCAGATCTGGTAACCTATGCATAGACTCACCCCAAACCCGTGCCTCGGACATTCCCCCTGGGAGGTGGCGGTGCCTTTTCACCAGCTAGTCCCAGAGTGTGAAAGCCTAACTGAGCCTTCACTTTACATATTGTAACCTGACTAATTATGAGCACAGTATTGAATTTTCTGATAGCATCTAAGTTGTTTTAAATAGTTGATCTTCTATATCTCTTTTTCTGTCTACAGATTTCCAGAAAGAAAATCTTTTTTTCTCAAAGGGCAAAAAAACCATTCTAGTGGAGGGATGACATAGAAATGACATTTTCAAATTAAAATTAACGTATTGGGGGGATTTTCCCCCAAGATCAGTGACTAAGCTTAAAATAGCCTACCTATTTTTAGTCAAGGCGATCTAGTCTCTTAGGATTTTTTTTTTTTTTACCGTGAAGCACTAAAATAAAAATTTCAGAGTCTTGTCATAGTTTTAGAATCCACAATGTTAGGGAGAAATCATGGCAAACTATAAGGCCTAGTTCACAAATAACATTCCAGTTTCTCTTTCTAAGATGAAAGGACTATAGGAGGTTTTGAAATTGAAAGTACTTATCAGGAATAGATATCCATCACTTTACAATACATGAAATGTTGAGTAGTATTAATAAGTCTAATGTTTTTATTTCTTGGGTATGTTGTACATATTCTGTGCTTTCCTCTTCGGTCTTGGAAAAAGTTTGTTTTACTCTCCAAGTTTCTTGAATTGTGGATTTAAAAAACAAAAAAAAATACTCACCTCAGTAATTTAGAAAAGAATATTCTATTAGAAGCCAGAAACAAAACCAGATAAAACCTAAGTTAACTTACTTTCTCCTTTAGGAACACTTTCTTCAGAAGTAAAAGTTGAAAGTAGTATCCTGGTAGATACTCTACCTGCTCTTAAGTCTATCATTGGACACAGCTGATTCAGTATTAAGGCCTACCGTTTTTTGGTTGGTTTTTAAATCTTTGTCAAGTATTTATTAAACTCTTGTGAGAAACTTGGGTGATTTTTTTTTTCATGAAACTAGGATTAATATGTCTCGTTTCAGAATTTAATATTTTAAATGTTGCTAAGCGATATGTAATTCTAAAAGAAAAATGTCTAATAGACTTACCATGTACAAGAAGGCATGCAGTTAGTGTGTGAGCATTAAAAGAAGAGGCAGAATTTTAAGGTCTTATGTTTTATTCAAAATTCATTTAGAAAAAAATCATATAGAATACCTTCATAGCAAATATTTGGCAAGAGAATTCTTAGGAATGCAAAAACAATCCTAAATGTTCAGAATAAGATAATGTCTGTAACACAATTTTTTGAAACTACATTGATGCTTTTCTTAACATTACCTGCTGGTCATAATAGTAAAAATGTTAACAATATAGTGGATACTTAAAACATTTCTGTTTTTTAAATTACAAGTTGCCATTGCTTTAACCCATTAAAATCTTAGACTAAGAATTATTTTCTGAATACCTCAAATAGTAAATGTCTACAATTTTTACACTTTTGAAGCACTTTTAAATGTCAGATGTTAGCATATGTGATATATTCAAGTAGTTCATTGTAATATGACTCAAAAGTAAATGCCTGAAACCAATTAGAATGCTAGAAAACAGAAAAGATAGTAACTTCATTCACAATAATTCTTCTGATGAGTTAAGAACATAAAAACTGCAAGTATCTTAGTTTGCAGTCCAATTTGCTGGGACCTAATTTTTGTAGTAAAATATTCTTTTTTTAAAAAGTAATACATTCTCTAACAATTCCTTCCAATCCTTTGCTTTATTAAATAACCTTCTGATTATGTATGCTTGATAGTCATCATGATCAAATGCTTAAATGCTATTTTTTTTCATTTCCTTTTTTCATATTTTGTACTGTTTTGTGAGAAATATAGATCTAATATTGTCATTATTTTTAAATGCTAAATGAAGATGAACAATTGCATTAATTTACCAGATATATAGAATTTATTGAGAAAGAATGTGCTGAAAAATAAATGTACGTTTCTAAGAAGCTCGAGTTTTATAACTCTACATTAATTGGGCACTTAAGAGTAGTTTTCTTTTACCTCTTACTTTAGGAGAGCTGCAGAGGATACCAAGTAACCTAAGGAAAGTGTATTTGTAATGTAAGTGTGATGATGGGGAGACTTTAAAATAATCAAACAACTTTTTTTACTTGCATTTGTTTGAAAGCAGGTTTTGTTTTCACTTCATTATTTGATAGTGTTTAATACCATAGGCATTATCTTAGATAATTGTAAAACTAAAATCAAAAGAGCAAAATAATATCTTTCAGCTAAAAATTTATAATTTTCCTATCACAAAAATTATGAACCATTGAAATTAAGTGATGTTGAGGAAAATTCTAGAATTATATAGTCATTGCTGAAAAAAGTATTGCTTTAAGAAGTGCAATATTTTAAAATTTAAAAAAGGACTAATTTTCACATAAAGTTTTTATGTATTGTTTTCAATTCTTCACTTTAACAGAAGTTGTCAAAATGGAATTGTTTTTAAGCATAGAATACCCACCTGATTTTATACATTAGGAATAATCAGAAGCTACTGGAATTCTTTATTACTTTTAAGAGTCTAAACCCAATTTCATAAATCAATTATATGCTCCATTTGAAGATTATAAAGTAAAATTAACTTCTTTAACATCAACACAAACAATGTTTTGTTTCTTTACACAACAGACTAGAAGCTGTTTTTAATTATTGCACTGAAATAGTGTCTTAAAATTAACAAGTGAATGAAAACATTAAAATACTATACTTCAACTGAAGACAACCTAAAGTGAAGCTATCCAGTTGTTTTTCTAACTATATTTTGCTTATTTATTTTCCACTGAAGAACTAGTGATTATCTTATTTTTAAGAACCAAGCAAGTAGGCAAAAAACTTATAAAGTAATGTATTAGAGCCATGTGAAATAAAATTAATCATTTGAAATAACATCAATGAATTTTTTAAAATTTTGAGCATAAAATATAGTAGCTATGTTATGCTTTTTGCTGTCCCTATGTTTTTGCTTACAAAAACATAGGAAAGTTTGAAACATGTACATAAATAATTCAACAAAATAGATATTTTCTGGTCATACAAAAACAAAGACTTTTCTGTGTGTGAAGAGAGAGTGGTGGTGTGCAGAATTCTTGTCTGCCTTCTTCTCAAGCCTCTAAATAGGTATCATTTCAAGGGTGATTGTGAAGAGTACATTCTCCCCAAATATTTCCCTTACCTATTTGTTGATGCCTTTGGCATTAATATAGCTTTGATGTTGTAACAAACTAAAATTTAAAACTAAGACAATGCACACTAAAATCATATCAGTTATTCCTATCCTTTTGAGTAAATGTCAACTTTCTTCTTAAAATCAACCTTGTTGAAAGAAAGATAAAATGTCATTAATTGAATAA